>NC_042997.1:62758358-62768358 GCF_006345805.1 Octopus sinensis
AAAGGCATCACTCCGCCAGATTTCCAGGACTGCTTCGAACAGTGAAACAAGCGTCTGGACTGAGTCGTTGCTTCAAACGGAGAATACTGTGAAGGCGACAAAAGTGTAAACATGTAAAGCTAAGTGAATAAAATAATTACACAATTCAGTTTCGTATTTTGTTTTACTTGAGTAAGAATTATTAAACCTTATGTTTCTCATTTAGTTGAAATATTTTAAGCCAGATGTAGTTGTATGGTTTGTCGCAACTGGATTTATTCAGTCGTTTGGGGAATCGTCAACGAAGGACTTTTCCTTGCTATCGTTTATCTTTCACTTGTTTCAGTCATTGGATTTCAGCCATTCTGGGGCACCGCCTTGAAGGGTTTGCTCGAACAAATCACTCCAAGTACTTATTTTTTTGAAGTCTAGTACTTATTCCATCAGTCCCTTTTGCCGAAACGCTAAGTTACGAGGATGTAAACAACCTAACATTGGTTGTAAAGCGGTAGGGGAGTGTACAAATACAACATAAATACCAGCACATACGTATCTATATACATGTGATAGACTTAACTCAGTTTCTGTATATCATATCTACTCACAAGGCTTTGGTCAGTCTGGGACTATAGTAAAAAACCATTAACTAAGGTGCCGCGCAGTGGGAATGAACCTAAGACCATGTACTTGGAAAGCAAGCTTCTTAACCACACTGCCACACCAACGCCCATCTTACGCTTCTTTTCACAACTGCATCATGTTTTACTTCTTTACTTGGTTCTTTTACTTTCATTGTCATATTTGTTATATTTCTTTTTATCTCTTCATTTCTTTACTTGCTTCAGTTGTTAGACTGCAGCCATGCTGGGACACTGCCTTGAGGAATTTAAGTCGAGCTAATCGACCGCATTACATTCTTTTTAAACCTGAGACTTATTTTTGCCGATGCGCTATGTTATGGGGACGTAAACACACTAACACCAGTTGTCAAACGGCGGTAAGACACACACACACATACACAGATACACACACACACACACACACACACACGCACGACAGATTTCTTTCGGTTTCTGTCTACCAAATTCACTCACAACGTTTTGGTTGACCCGTGGCTATAGTACAAGACACTTGCCCAAGGTGCCACGCTATGGGACTGAACCCAGAACCATGTGGTTGGGAAGCAAACTAATCACCACACATATTTGATCTGTATATGTATTTAGTGGTAAGTATGCTTAGTTTTTGAAGATTGCGTAGAGTGCATATGTCTCATAAACGTTTCTGTTACAGTTTGGTTTCTTGCGCTTTGTAAATGTTTGTTGTAAGATATCTGGTGCTTTTTTTCTCACCGGTGGTGCGTGTTCTGTCTAAATATAAACTACAGAGACCTTTTTTTTAATTGTACAAGGCCTCTTCTGCTCTGTCTAGAGATATACAAGCACTGCGTGTCAGCGATTAGATGATATTGTCTGAATTTTGTTAATTTTTGGTTTAGCTTTCTTTTTTTAGATCTCTTACAATTACATTTTGTCTCACTGAAGACATTGCCTACACTGAAGACATTGCCTTTCGTGCTGTGTATTTATGGCATCTATTTTACTCTTTGCAGTAGGTGTCCTCCTTTAGAATCCTTCTAATCCGTTAGAATAATTCCATTTGGATAAACTTTTTATCAGATATTGTGTCTGTTCACCTTTACTGATTTCGGATACTGATTTAGTTTTCTGCTTCTAATTCTTTATTGCATGATTGGTTTCATTGTAAATGTTTACTGACTTAACCAGTTCAGCCTCATTAAGAATAGGCTTGATATTATTGTCAATCTCCAATCACATTCTTTTCCTGAAGTGAATCGTTGTTCTACCCTATATACAAACTGTCAAATAACAGAGGCGTGTCTTATATTATTAAAAGATGTGTGTGTGTGTGTGTAGCATCTTTCATTCCAAGATTTGGTATTTTGTCAATGCTGGACGACTTTCGGTTGAATTTTCTTCGTGTGGTTTCTTATATATATATATATATATATATATATATATATATATCGGTAGCCACTACACACATTATTTTCTCTCCTTCTTTTTTCTGTGTCCCTTTCTGTGGTAGAGCGTAGGCTCGAAGCGTAAAATACTTTTTCTATTCCTGTGCGTTATACTAATACATCTGTTTGTTTTGTACACTACCTGTCTTCGTCTTTTGTCTTTTTCGTGAACTCTCCCCCTATATACATAGATTTGGCTTGAAACTTTGACACAAGGCCAGCAATTTCGGGGGGAGGAGATAAACTGATTACATCGATCCCAGTGTTTAGCTGGTACTGAAAGGAAAAGTCAATCTTGGTGGAATTTGAACTCAGAACGTAAAGACAAACGAAATGTATCCAAGCATTTTGCCCGGCGTGCGAACGATTCTGCCTGCTCGCCGCCCTGGTTTCTTATATATATTAATCAGACATAATCATTAGATAAATTCTGTTATAGTTACAGGGCTCAATGTTTCATTGTTTTTTCCTGTGGAACATTTTCAAACATTCTATGTCAGACCTAAGTTGCTTAATTTGGTGTTGAATACGCTCTTGCCAAAAAGGCTTTTTGTGGGAATGTTGTCGTTTTCTAATCTTTTCACCACATAGAATCGTTGAAATTTTTGCGGATGCATAGTACAGGTGGTTGAGCTCTGTAATATTAACATCATTAGCTGAAATTATATCTTTAAGTGCCAGGCAGATTTTATCAATTATTTTCAGGTTTTGGTTAGAATTGCAAATTTTTGTGAGAGTATCGCGTTCATTCATGCTGGTTTCTTTAATTTTCAGCCATTCAATCATGATTTGATTTTTTTAGATCATGTAGCTCTGTTGGGTCAATTTCCGTTTGACTTTCTTCATCTATCTGATTTTCATCTTCCTTAGTGTTTATAGTTGGTTCAGAGAGTTTTCACTTTGCTTATTAGTTATATTAACCCTTTCAGTCATTACTGCATTTTTATCAGCCTTGGGCTGGCCTATAATTATTTCGTCTGTAGTATCTTCTTTAGCTGGAGCTTCGTTCTTTTTATCCCTTACTGCTTGTATAATTTGGTCAATCTCTACTTCAGTTAGTAAATTTTTTTCATAATGTTTCTTCTGACGTTGGCAAGTTTGTTACTTCCTTTGTAGGGTTTACTTCAAGGTGTTTCTGTCTCCAGTTTAAGTAGGTTTGTACAGTATTTATTTGTGGGAAAATATATGGCATGGTAGAAGGCCGTAAGAACTTCTTTATTATCTTCCCTAGACCATTTCTAATTCTTTTTCATTTGGTTGCTTGATGACGAGCATGGATGGCCATCTATTTTAATATTCCGGTTGTGGGGTACTTCCGACTCCTGTGTGTCGGGGAGATTTGAACCAGTAGCTGATTTCTCGTTTCGAATCTGGTTCCTCATTCGAGTACGTGGTCTTTTGTAATCCAGTCGATGACCATTCCGGTTTGTATTTTGCTTTATAACAGTGAGGCATGATGAGCTTCGACGTTGACATTAGGGGACAGATTTGTCTGTTTAGGGTTAAGTTTTTGAGACAACACTGTCACCAAGTTCTCAGAATGTAAACATTGCTCGTACCGTAGCTTCTTAAGACTAACAGATCTGTATTCGTCTGTATTTTTTGTTGATAGGTTTATCTCCGAGCATAGTTTTTGTGGTGTTTTTAAACTAATGAATGTTTCACTCCGTCGGTGTTAGTTCGAAAAAAAAAAGTTTTGTTTTTGGTTTTTGCTTCGTTTGAGACACGTGTTTTCATATGCTTGAATGTGTGTCCTGTAAATTTCACGTAGTTGTGTAAACATTGGGATGTATGTGTAGTCCTATGGGTATCAAAATGTATATATGATTGTGTAGAAATTCGAGTGTGTGCGTAATTACTCAATTTATGTACTTACAGTTTTGTTCTATTTCTATTTTATAATTTGTAAACTTTCCGCTGTTGACTTCGTGTGTGTGTTTCGTACGTTTCACTGAGACATCGTGCATAGGAGAAACTGTGCTTTGTATGGCAGTAAAATTTCGTTTTTTTTAGCATTTTCGTTAAAAGACCGCTTCCTCCAAAGGTTCCTTTATCTAATTCCATCGATGTTATTGGATTAGATTTGTTTTTGAATGGGGAGCCCGGTGTAGCACTTCCATGTTGTTATTCAGCGCAGGGCTGCTATTATTATTATTATTATTATTATTATTATTATTATTATTATTATTATCATTATCATTATCATTATCATTATCATCATTATCATTATCATTATCATTATCATTATCATTATCATTATTATTATCATTATTATTATCATTATTATTATTATTATTATTATTATTATTATTATTATTATTATTATTATTATTATTTATTATTATTATTATTATTATTATTATTATTATTATTATTATTATTATTATTATTATTATTATGATGATGATAATGATAGAAAACGTTGCACAGTATCCAATATTGTGATGTAGACTGAAGATATTGTGTGTACCTGGAAATTTGTACTTGCCAATTTTTGCAATACACCAAGATTGTTGGGTATGCCTAAAGTGTTTTATTATTATTATTATTATTATTATTATTATTATTATTATTATTATTATTATATTATCATTATTATTATTATTATTATTGTTGTTGTTGTTGTTGTTGTTGTTATTATTATTATTATTATTATTGTTATTATTATTATGGCAGAATCGTTAGCACGTGGGGCAAAATGCTTAGTAGTATTTCATCCGTCCTTACAATAGAAATTTTGATGAGGTCAACTTTGCCTTTCATCCCTTCGTGGTCGATAAAATATATACCAGTTGATTACTGGGGTAGATGTAATCGACTTATCCTCCTCACCCAAATTTGCTGGCCTTGTGCCAAAATTTTATCATCATCAACATCCTCATCCTCATCACCATCACCATCACTATCACCATCATCTTCGTCATCACCATCATCATCATCATCATCATCATCATCATCATTATTATTAATATCATTTGAGTCGATTAAGGTGTCTGGCAAATACAAGCAGTGAAATCTACCTGCACAACCCTTCACATATACAAATACCAAAGCAACAGACAATCAGTTAAGACGTACACACACGCTCCTCACATGTTCTATATTTGTCCTAACAGAGATACCATCTATCAAACCGCTAAATTTAGGAACTGACAAAAGATAATCTATTCTCTCCCTCACTCGATCATAAACGCTGCAGCAAAAAATCTGGCCATATCCCTAGAGGATGCAATAAAATGAACTGAAACGTTTTCAAATAACCTTAGATTATTTCTATTCTCCTTCAAGCATTGACCTTC
This sequence comes from Octopus sinensis, assembly GCF_006345805.1. NCBI lineage: Eukaryota > Metazoa > Mollusca > Cephalopoda > Octopoda > Octopodidae > Octopus > Octopus sinensis. The sequence continues at coordinate 62,763,681 of NC_042997.1, forward strand.
CTATGCGCGCGCGCGCACACACACACACATACACGCACGCATACACACATACACACAGACTCACACAGACACAGAGTAACACAACAGACGCCCACCCATGCACGGACACCCAGCCCACATACAATGCAGTCCTTAACTATCAGATTTACGCACCTCCACACAGATGTACAAACAAAAGTACACAGACAAACATATACACGCACAAATTCTATACATGCACATTACACGTACACATAGTTTCACCAAAACACCCATTACCAAATATTAGGCTTAGGGACCAACTGAGAGTCATTTAGTCTATCTCGACATTGCCTTTCAAACTTCTCACATGGCTGCAACTTCACGGTAAAAGAAACTACACGATGATATGTATAACTGTCATCGTTTGTCACACACATACATGCATTTATATATATACACATATACATACACACACACGAGCACGCACAGAAGTATATGGAGTTCAAATTTACAGAAAACAAAAGACGAAGACAGGTGTAGGGACACCAAGAACAAGCAGGTTTATTAGTTTGACGCTCGGGACGAATGGAAAAGTCTTTTACGTTTCGAGCCTACGCTCTTCGACAGAAAGGATGTAGGGGGTAAAAAAAGAAAACGGAGAGAGAAAAAATGGGCAGTGTTCAACAGTCGAACATGACGAGATGATAGGAAAAAAGAGGCTGAATGAACGGGAGATAATAATAATAATAATAATAACAACGTTAACGGTGACCCCATCGAACTAAGGTGCGCAAGCGCGTGCGTGTATATGAGGATGGTGTGTGTGAGTGAGTATGTGTGAATGGGGGCGAGTGTGTGGGCGAGTGTGTGTGCATATAGACGTGTGTATATGTATGAGGCTAACGTGTATGTGTGCATGTGTGTGTTGTGTGTAGCAGTTGATGTGTGCTTGTTCAGGCATTGGGTGCACGTGTGTATGTGTGTGTGTGTCTGTCTGTAAGCAAATAGTGTGCATGTGTATAGTGTATGTTTGTGGGCGAAAGTTATCTATATCTATGCGTGTTGCATAAAATTTGAAACCCTTATATATATTTATATATATATATATATAATAGCAGTATCGCCCGGCGTTGCTCAGGTTTGTAAGGGAAATAACTATATAAGCATTTTTAGAGAGTTACTTCCCTTATAGATGCCAATTCGGGGCTTTCTTAGCCATTTCTGGTTTGGTGTCTTCAAGCCATGAAGTCGTTGTTCTAAAACAACGCTGGTCTCCTTGATAACGCATTACGACGTTGATTTCTTTACACTCCCTTCCCCACAGCTTCACGAGGGAGGGAAGAAGGGGGAGAAGCAAACAGGTGCAGGTGTGACCATGGACGCCAACTCCGCCGCCATCGACACACGAAAAATTATGCATTAAAATGGAATAAAAAATGATGTTAAATTATTTTTAAAATCGTAGACTCATCGTAGACGCGCGTTAATACTCAGACGGGCTCGATATGAATCACGACTATAAGATACCCGAATTGGTTAAACTGCACCGCAAAATGTGGGAGTAGTTAGGAATCTAAATCGAAGGGGACAGACACTCACACAACTAGAGTTTTTTATATATATATATATATATATATATATATATATATATATATATATATATACTAGCAGTATCGCCCGGCGTTGCTCGGGTTTGTAAGGGAAATAACTATATAAGCATTTTTAGAGAGTTATAGCAAAAAAATGCATTAAAAATGGAATAAAAAATGATGATAATTTTTTTTTAAATCGTTGACTCAGTGTCTTCAAGCCATGAAGTCGTTGTTCTAAAACAACGCTGGTCTCCTTGACAACGCATTACGACGTTGATTTCTTTACACTCCCTTCCCCACAGCTTCACGAAGGAGGGAAGAAGGGGGAGAAGCAAACACAGGTGCAGGTGTTTGAGCGTGGACGCCAACTCCGCCGCCATCGACACACGAAAAATTATGCATTAAAATGGAATAAAAAAATGATGTTAAATTATTTTTAAAATCGTAGACTCATCGTAGACGCGCGCTAATAGCCAGACGGGCTCGATATTAATCACGACTATAAGATACCCGAATTTGGTTAAACTGCACCGCAAAATGTGGGAGGAGTTAGGAATCTAAATCGAAGGGGACAGACACTCACACAACTACAGTTTTATATATATATATATATAATAGAAATATTAAAATTACTAAGTCTCTCTAAAGGAGATTACGGCAGCGTTACTGGAAATTAATAGTTATTGCCATACTTATATGGCAGTCTTATAAATATAAGACTAAAGCTGTCACTGATTAGCTCCATGAGGTCACCGCCTCAAGCTAGCTATTTGACACACAATCTGCGTCCATTATAAACCTTCGAACAGGGAAGGTCAACCGCTTCATCCTGCCAGTCAGAACAGGGACAGTCAGTAGCGACACCTACTGGGTCTGACTACGCTGCATTGATAAAGGGCAAATACCCTGAAACATGTCTGTAGCTGTCTGACTAGCAGGATGAAGCGGCTGATCTCCCCTGTTCGAAGGTTTATAATGGATGCAGATTGTGTGTCAAATAGCTAGCTTGAGGCGGTGGCCTCATGGAGCTAATCAGCGACAGCTTTAGTCTTATATTTATAAGACTGCCATATAAGTATGGCGATAACTATTAATATATATGTATATATATATAATGGTTTCAAATTTTGACACAAGGCCAGCATTCTTGTGGGAGAGGGTAAGTCGTTTACATTGACCCTAGTGCTCATTTATTTTATCGACACAAGAAACGACGAAAGGCAAATTCGACCTCGGTAGTATTTGAGCTCAGAATGTGAAGACAGACGAAATGCAGCTGAGTATTTTGCTTGTCGTGCTAACGATTCTGCCAGCTCACCTAGTCCGAGCACCGAAGTTAAGCAATGTCGAGCCTAGTGAGTACTTAGATGGGTGACCTCTTGGGAAACCTAGTGCTGTAAGCATCTCACACTTAAAGGCGGCGCTCCAGCATAGCCGCAGTCAAATGACTGAAACAAATAAAAGATAAAAGAATATATATATATATATATATATATATATATATATAATATATATATATATATATATATATATATAATATATAGTATATTATATATATAAATAAATCTATATATATATATATATGTGGTTGTATTTAGGAATTACCATTTTGCCAGTTTAGCCAATATTGGCTAAACTGGCAAAATGACCATTCCTAAATATAACAACATCCGTGTCAACACACGATTTCACATCAAGAATCTGTCAAACAAATATATAAACGTATTTATATATATATATATATATATATATATAATATATATATATATATATATATATCTATATACATATATTATATGTAAAATCTATACCACATGCATATATATATATTTACATATATATTTATGCAAAACGTATTCATGTATATATATATAGGCATATATATATATACACACACATAAATACCTAAATACACACGCACGAACACCTACGCACGCGCGCACACACGCCGCTACACATACTCACACACACAAACAGCGTCCTTCTAGTCACACTGTTAAGTCTGCACCTAGTGTATTTACGAATTAATGAGTGTGTCATTGAAAATGACACAGAAATAAATGCCTTTTTTCCTAACTTTTCTTTGATGTAATATTTAACTCATGCTGTTTATGATAATTTATTTACAAGCTTCTTGTAAAGGTTTCTTTTTCGTGTCATATAGATACTCTTTTCTTTTTATTGTTTTTATGTTTGCTTTCTTTTCATGTTCAAAATATGAGGTATTTAAAATATCTTTCTATTATAGGCAAAAGGCCTGAAATTTTTGTGAGAGGGAGTATATATCAATTGGGAGACATATATACATCGATTCCAGTACTCGACTGATACTTATATTATCGACTCTGAAAAGTATGGAAGGTAAGTCGATCACAACGAAATTTGAACTCAGAATGTAAAGACGGACGAAACGTCGACAAGCATTTTGACCGGCGTTCTATCGATTCTTTTCTACTCTAGGCACAAGACCCGAAATTTTTGGGGAGGTGGCTAGTCGATTAGATCGACCCCAGTACGCAACTGGTTCTTAATTTATGAAAGGCAAATTTATGAAAGGATAAAAGGCAAAGTTGACCTCGGCGGAATTTGAACTCAGAACGCAAAGACAGACGAAATACTGCTAAGCATTTTGCCCGGCGTGCTAATGTTTCTGCCAGCTCGCCGCCTGAACATTAAAATATCAGGAGGTAAAGGGAATGCTTTACTTTAGGATATGGCGTATCTTTGACCTTTTATCCATTACTTGTTCTTGCCATTAGACTGCGGCATGCTGGGGCACCACCATGAAGACTTTTTAGTCGAATGAATAGACTCTAGCTTTTTTAGTAAGCGTGCTACTTATTCTATCAGTCTCCTTCGCTGAACTGCTAAGTTACGGGGACGTAAGCATACCGACACAGATTGTCAATCGGAGTTGGGGGGAAAACTGATGCAAAGATACACACGCATGGTAGACGGAAATTGGAAGAGGCCCATCGTAATATATATATATATATATATATATATAATATATATATATATATATACACGACGGGCTTCTTCCAGTTTCCGTCTACCAAATCCACTCACAAGGCTTTGGTCAGCCTGAGGCTATAGTAGAAGACACTTGCCCAAGATATCCCGCA
>NC_042997.1:62773358-62775858 GCF_006345805.1 Octopus sinensis
TTCAACAATCCTAGAACTACGATATTTAGTATTGTTGGAATCTTATCAAATTCGATACTTTGAGGACATGAATATCATATATAATTATACACAGCAATGGACAATGGAGAAGTCTTGGCAATAAAGTGGCATAAGTTAAAAAAGTTTCTTTTGTAATCAATGATTCCACGTTCAAATGCATTGCATGAGTCTTGCCAAATGTCTCCTACTGTAGCTTGGGCTGAAGAATAACTCACACTCGAGCGCGCACACACTCACACACTCACCACACACACACACACACACACACACCACACACACACACACACACACACACACACACAACACACACACACACACACACAACACACACACACACACCCACAACACACACACACACACACACACATTCACATATTTAACTAATATTAATGCAAGACTCCCAGTTCAAACAGTAAAAATACATTTGCGATTAATCTTTTTAAAAAAGTGATACTTGAAGTTGGCATAAAGAACATATATTATTCGATTATACAAACACACACACACACACACACACACACACACACACATATATATATATATATATATGTATATATCTATCTATCTATATATTGTATATTCTTGTACCTGTTGCTTAATGATATATATACCTGTTGTAGGCCACCTGGCCAGTGACATCTACATGTAATTCTAAAAAGAGAAACTTAATTCATCCTTTTCATATACCTTAAAATTTTTATTACCAGTGGCCTGTGCCTATTTCTTACAAATTCTTATTGTATAAATACCACAGTGGAAGTTTACAGGCAACAAGTAAATTCTGCAACGACAGAAATTGTAGTTATAGGGTCAAGTTTAATAAAAGATACAGATTCAACAATCCTAGAACTACGATATTTAGTATTGTTGGAATCTTATCAAATTCGATACTTTGAGGACATGAATATCATATATAATTATACACAGCAATGGACAATGGAGAAGTCTTGGCAATAAAGTGGCATAAGTTAAAAAAGTTTCTTTTGTAATCAATGATTCCACGTTCAAATGCATTGCATGAGTCTTGCCAAATGTCTCCTACTGTAAGCTTGGGCTGAAGAATAACTCACACTCGAGCGCGCACACACTCACACACTCACACACACACACACACACACACACACACACACACACACACACACACACAACACACACACACACACACACAACACACACACACACACACACACACACACACACATTCACATATTTAACTAATATTAATGCAAGACTCCCAGTTCAAACAGTAAAAATACATTTGCGATTAATCTTTTTAAAAAAGTGATACTTGAAGTTGGCATAAAGAACATATATTATTCGATTATACAAACACACACACACACACACACACACACACACACACACATAAATGCGCGCACACACACGCATACATACACATATACACGCATACATATATAGGCAAATCGGAAAATAACCCAAACAAAGCAACTAAAGTCAAAATGACTTACACAGTGAATGTATTAGGTTGACGCTCAATTTTAGATCGAAAAGAGAGGGAGGGGAATGCATGTGGTTTATTTGCGCTCACGATCGTATATTCTGGTTTCGATTCCTGCACCGGGCAATATATTGTGTTCTTGAGCAAAAGATCGCCTTCCACTTTGCTTCCTTTCACGTTGACAGATCGGCGTTTTTGAAAATGCCATGTTTTTTTTTTAACTGACTGTACAGAGATGTGAAAATACGGCCGCTCTTCGTTAATTTCAAATTAAACTTACCAAAGATAAGGGTCTTCCAGCGCCCCCTAGCGCCGCCTAGTTTCCCTTTGCTCCAAAACGCTCTCACCGAGCTCCAAATGTATATATAACGGAAATATTTATAATATAGATACTTATAGTATGCAATTAAACTGATACCAAAACCATTCCCGTCAAATATGGGTAGATAAAGATAGGGTATAAAAAAGAAATGAGATCTAATGTTTAGGCTTAGTAAATTAGAGATATTAAATATATAAAGGAGTACATTCAGATACAAGGTTTAAACAAATTTAGACCTATAATCACAAAACGAATATCATGTGTAATTAAAAAATATAAGATTACAGTATACAGTGAATTTTACGAAAAAAGTATAAATTTTCTTAAATTTATAAGCTATAAAAACTATAAAAATATATAAAAGGATATATAAAGGCATAAAATTATAAACAAATAAAATATAAGAATTTATAAGATATAATGTGTAATTAAAAATATATAACAATATAAGCTATAAAAACTATGGAAATATATAAAAGGGTATTTAAAGGCATAAAATATAAAATTAAAAAATATTAAAAAATTTATAAATTTTTATAATAAATATTTTTCTAAAAAAATTTTATACGACCGTATAATATGACATAAAAAGGTATAAAAAGATATAAGGAAGGATATAAGATGAAATAAAATAAAAAACGATTATTTTTCTAATCGCATTAGTATATAGAAAAAAGTTATAGCCGGAATATTATTAT
>NC_042997.1:62778358-62800858 GCF_006345805.1 Octopus sinensis
TCTCTGTCTGTCTGTCTATTTTAAAATATCTAAACACACGCACGCATTCATACACATATACATATATATATGTGTATACATATGTATACAGATGTATATACATATGTATACACACGTATGCATATGCCTATACATCTGTAAGTGTATACATATCTATATATATATATATATATATATATATATATATATATATAAGAAAATAGTAAAGTGTGAAAAAACGACAGAAGGCTTAAATGTTAAAAAATATATATATTTGTGTCATATGTCATTTTAAGGAAAGGAAAAAAAATTTTTCCAATATTCTCCAGACATTTTGACACAAATATATATATTTTTTAACATTTAAGCCTTCTGTCGTTTTTTCACACTTTACTATTTTCTTATATATTCACCCACGTGCTTTACCAAACAAACTTTCTTATCTATATATATATATATATATATATATATATATATATATATATATATATACGTGTACATATATATATCTATAATGCATAATATATTTACATACGCACACACAAATAAATTCATACAGACATACGTAAGTTCATACCTTCTTATCTGCAAGTAGCCAACAGCGCCTAAGGAGCTGACTTGTTTATGTAGACATATCCTTTTGCTACATATAGATTATAAATGCTTTTTATTCGCGCATTGTTTTTCAGTTGTCACTTCAACATTTACGCCTGTCTGTCTGTATGTATGAATATATGTACGTACGTATGTATATATGTATGTATGTATGTATGTATGTATGTATGTATGTATGTATGTATGTATGTATGTATGTATGTATGTATGTATGTATGTATGTAAACGACATGCAAAGGTACATGAATCACAGTTACAACTACAGCCGACTATTACCAGTAAAGGTTTTAGTTGCCAATTTTGTACAAGACATTGTAGATCTTTAGCTGGGCTAAAAAGTCACATTCGATCACAGCACCAGTAACAGTTAAGCTTCGTGCAATGGCCATACTCGATAACGAGGAGGCAGCCATAATGTATGTATGTATGTATGTATGTATGAATGTATGTATGTATGTCTAATATATAAAATCCGTTCTGTCTGTCTGTGCGCTTATAACTCGAGTATTGTTCACCCGATTGCGCTGAAATTTTAAACATGGATACATGAGTAAACGGAGTGCTCCGTAATCTAAAAAGATTTTCAAAATTGTCAGTTTCAAAGTGAGAATCAATATTTTTGTAATGTTTGTCTGTCCATCGGATGATTAAAACTTTCATTTTTATTTTTATTCGAAACTACTGTTACGTATCTCGTTGTTCTTAACACTACATCAGTGAAAATCGAAATGAAATATTTAAAGCAACAGCCATCAAATACAAAAGCCAAGGTCCATGCAGTGTCTTAGGCCAAAAGAATTTCCAGCTTCTTGCCTAATGCGAGCCCAGAGCAATCTCTTATCTCTTACACTATTTCAGTATTACGTCTCTATTGTAATGCGAAATAATACTTTCAGTTTGAAAGAAGTCTGTCCTATATATATATACTCCATTTATTTATTTATTCATCTGTAACACACAAATTACTGCACATTAACCAGGAGTTCCTACCTTTGAATAGGTCGCTTCAACCGAGTTTCTGACATGAATTTGCTACCCTGGTAACGGTTCATTGAATTTTCCATGTTAACGATAAACATAGGATAATTCATTCACCCATCGATATATATATATATATACATATTCCTTATGCATTCCAAAACCGAGTTACCGATTTTGACGTATGGAGTATCAAAAGATTCGGTTCTATTTCGGCTACAAATTAAACTTAATTACCATACACACATTTGCATTTCAAAAGTTTAACATAATCTTTTCCATAAATCAACTATCGTAAACATTTTATACGATGACGACGATGACGTCATATTTTCTATAGTGTGTGTACGTTAAAAGACATCAATCATCACGACATATCTTCACTCACCCACTCTGTCTGTCTGTCTCTCTCTCTCACACACACACGTACGCACACACACGTCCATTTCATATACATGTACATACACCTTTCACTTTCTTTCTCTCTGTTCTTTTCACTTTCTTTTATTTAAATTTCTGCCTTCTTCAAATAAATTTTTACAGAATGAGCGGGAGAAACACAAAATGAGCCAGCAACACAAAATGAGCCATATTGGATGAGAAATAGCATTATTAATATGAATATACATAAGTATAAGGCGGCGAGCTGGCAGAAACGTTAGCACGCAGGGCGAAATGCTTAGTATTATTTCGTCTGTCTTTATCTTCTGAGTTCAAATTCCGCCGAGGTCGACTTTGCCTTTCATCCTTTCGGGGTCGATAAATTAAGTACCAGTTGTGTACTGGGAACGATCTAATTGACTGGCCTCCACCCCAAAAATTTCGGGCCTTGTGCCTAGAGTATAAACGAATATATGAATAGTGGGTAAGTATGAACTGAGGTTTCTAACATTGTGAATTGGCAGTCAGTTACGTAAAATAACAGATATGTTACTTCTTTCTTTATTATTGATCGGTTTAAATAAATATAGAACATTGTTTTGTTTTTCTCTAGTGAAATAACAAATGTAATTGTGTTGTGCACCAGATGTGCCCACACAAAAACTAAACATTCTTTTATTGGTAGAAAAACATACATGTTATAGGAGGTTATAGTTCATGAAGAGGATTCCAGTACGTGAATTGTACCTACTTCACTGGTGTGTTGTGTATTTAGAGCGTAAAGGAGTGTAACTAAATACTATAATGGATCAATTCTAGCATTCAAGTGTTTCTGCCACGTTGGCTCTTACTTAGGTTCAAGGCATGAAATTTGCTTTGCGTGGAGGGAGATGAGTCAGTACTATCGACCTGAGTACTTGATTAATGCTTTATTTTATTGACTACTGAGAGATAAAACGCCAAATTGGTACTGGTGGGAAGAAACGGAAGGAATACCACACTGCATTATGTCCGGCCATTTAACTATTCTGCAAACCAATCTCGCTGTAATCACGGCTTTAATAATTCTTTCTAATTTTAGCACAAAGTGAGCAATTTTGAAGGGATGGAGCAAGTTGATTTGGTCGACTCTAGTACTCAACTAGTTCTTATTTTATCGACAATGAAAATATGAAAGGCAAAGCCGCACACGGCGGAATTTCCACGGCGAAATTTGAACTCAGAACAATAAGAGCTAGAAGACATTTCACAAAACATTTTGTCCGATTCTTTAAAAATTCTGCAAACTCAACAAGCAATCATCATAGCTTTAATAATGGAAATGATAATAGTTATAGTTATCAAATAGACGATGCTCGCAAAAAATATAGTTGGCGGGATTTACATACTGATATCATTTTAATACTCGTCATTTAATACAATTGATGAGGTTCATAGTGGTGCAAGTGATCCAGTTGATGATATGGAACGAGGATTTATTAAGTCCTTGGAGCGACTGATGTTTAAGTTGAATATACAGGAATAACTGTAAAGATATTAAGTTACAGATTTCAATTGAGCGCATTGAGAAGGGAAAAGCAGCGGGTCAGCACGACAGGCAGATAACGGGCACGTTTAATTGAGGGGAAGTTCGGAGAAGTAATGGAAAGTTGTGAATCCGACTGGAAAAGCCAGATGTACCGTAGGATAGTTCACTGGAAAGATAAGGTAAGGGATTTATATTTTCCTTAAAAAAGGACCACCGTGTCAAACTAATATAGATTTATATCGCTGTTTTCTGCTGCTTGTTTGTTCAAACTATTCCGACTACCGTTTTTGTGTTTTTTTTCTAACATGCTGACGCAGACATTGACCTTATTCTCAGATTACTAGAATCAGATTACACTTAATCTGCAATTATTATATTATAAAAAAGCGAATCGAATACATGAAATTCAATGTACATTTCAGTAAGTCGCTATTATTTTGTTAGAGATACGCAATTTCTCATGTCTTTCCACCGGACACCTCGATCAATCACAGATTAAGATCAAGAATATATTGGCTTAGCTTGATATTAAATCTAGTTTTCGTAGCAGTGTGTGTAACGGCCTATTATTCTATGTTAAACACACTACATTGTAGTATAGAGTATCTGTTACCAGTTTGATATATTTAACGGGCATGACAGTGACCTGTCCTTTCGTAGAGCTAATAACTTGGGGAACACATAGACAACCGCATCCTCTATCTAAAATAAATCTCTTTTGTAACTATTATACATTATTACTGTTGAAAAGACATTGATTTACTTTTGTTAACAAAGCAAATTAAGTCAAGTGTGAGAGCAGCTCTCATGGCTCTTTACTGGGCCTCCGAATCTGTCGGGGCTTGCAACAAAGTGGGGCTCGCTAAAGGCAGTAAAGGACCAGGTGGTGGTATTAACCAGGGCAACTGATTAAGCCTACTGAGCAATCTTAAGCAATAGAATAATTGAAATACCGAATAATCGATAAATTACATCCATCCATCCATCCGTCTGTCAGTCCGTGCGTCCGTCCGTCTGTCCGCGTATGTATGAAATTGTTTAGTTTATTTCAAGATTTCTTGCTAAAAGAAAAAGAGTCGATTTCTAACCTAGATTCAGGGATCCATCATTGGAATTTCAACATCAACAATAGGGTACTTTTGTGTGTATGTATGTATGTATGCATGTATGTATGTATGTATGTATGTATGTGTGTATGTATGTATGTATGTATGTATTATGTATGTATGTATGTATGTATGTATCTATCTATCTATCAATCTATCTATCTATCATCTATCTATCTATCTATCTATCTATCTATCTATCTATCTATCTATCTATCTATCTATCTATCTATCTATCTATCTATCTATCTAACTCAGAATCACAAACCACGCTGTTGACTCTAAATAGCCTGAAAATTTGATATTAAAAACGAATAATGCTTTTGTTTCTTTGATTTTAAGAATTATTGAAGAGATATCATGCTGCGATAGCTAATGAATATTTGTCATCTTAATGCTATTTTGGAATGATACCACAAAAATATCAAAGTAGATATACTCTACTAAATAATTTCCATTTTGTAGGCCATTATCGCTTTTATGCTAGAACATGCAATAATTAATGTGCTCACTTAAAAGGTATTTTATGCGAATAGAAACGCTAAGGTTGTATTTTATCACAGCATATGCTTCAAATTAGGGTTGAAATTTCCTGTTTTTTGTTACGGGATTTTAATAAAACACAATGTATTTTTAATGACTTTTATTTGAGTTTATTTCCGTCTCAATTAATAAAACTAAATATTGAGAAGAATATAAAAATTGTTATGCAGATTGAAACATACGTCTCTCTCTCTCTCTCTCTCTCTCTCTCTCTCAATATATATATATATATATATATATATTATATATATATATATATATATATATATATATATAATATATATATATATATATATATATTAATATATATATATATATATATATATATATATATATATAGATATATATATATATAATATATATATATTATATATATATATATATATATATATACATACATATATATATATATATCTTAATATATAAAATCCATTCTGTCTGTCTGTCTGTCTGTTTGTGCGCTTATAACTCGAGTATTGTTCATCCGATCGTGCTGAAATTTTAAACATGGATACATGAAAGAGCCGGGCGTTTTGTAATCTAAAAAGATTTTTTTCAAAATTGTTAGTTTCAAAGTGAGAATCGCTATTTTTGTAATCTTTTTGTCCTGTTTGTTTCACCATTAAAATCAACCAGTTGCTCAGACAGCTGGCACATACCATTTCACTAGCAACAAGGGGAGTACAGGATGACAGTCAGCCCAAACTGTTGCTATGCTGTCTCTCTTCTTTCCTCTGTCTGTCTCTCTTATGAAGTCCAGTTCCACTTGAGGTTGTATATATATTGTGCTAAGATTCGTTATCAATCAATTATCCTTATTGAGAAAAAACAGTCAAAACCACATACAATCGCCAAACATCGCCACTACTTAACATCGTCCAAGTTAACCCTCTTCAACTTTACATCTGACATGAAAAACTACGAGGAAAGCAAAAAAAGAGAAAAAATTGATTGCTATTAAAACGTGTAAAATTTTGGGGTTAATAATCTTAATCTTTAGTTACATAATAGGCAGAATTGTCGGATTAAGTCAGTAGGGTATTTTTAGGGAGATTTGGCTGCTATTTCTACTAGATCTAGCTAACATGTAGAGGTCTCGACATTGGCTTATACATATATACATAAAATCGAAATAAAATACTTAAAGAAACAGGCGTCAAATACAAAAGCCAAGGTCCATAGTGTCATGGGCCAAACAATTTCCAACTTCTTGCCTAATGCGAGCCCAGAGCCTCTTATCTCTTTCACTATTTCAGTATTATGTCTCTATTGTAATGTGAGATACCGTGCTATATATATATATATAATATATATATATATATATATATATCTTCCTTACTCATTCCAAAACCGAGTTACATATTTTGACGTATGGGGTATCAAAAGATTCAGTACTATTTCGGCTACAAATCAAACTTAATTGCCATTCACATATTTGCATTTCAATAATCTCTATATATATAAAACTGAGAATGTGTGTGCGTCTGTCTGTCTGTCTGTGTATTTCCCTAAAACTTGAGAACTACACAACCAATTTCATTGAAATTTTACACATGCCTTACTTAGGGTCCATGTAGTTTCATGGGCAAAACAAATGTTCAACTTCTTGACTAGGGCGAGCGCATAGCAATATCATATCTTCTCCACTATTTCAGTATTACGTGTTAAAAGTGAAACAAAATCATCTCTCTATTTTATGTCAGATACTTTCACTTTAACAATAAAAATTAGAGATAATAATAACAATTGAATTATATATAGTAAGTAATAATTAAAATCAAACTAAAGTATAATATAATAATTAAATCGTAACATAACAATTAAAAGTAAAAATAGCAATTGATATAAAATTGCATCAATGACTTGAACTTGAATAAGTGGTTTCACATGAATGGGAATAAATAAAAAATAAAATTTAAGTGCAGAAATGGAATAGTTCAGATGGAGCTGTGCACATACCGTTTACCACGGCTTTTACATTAGATTATCTGCTAATTAGCTAGCATTAAGTATCTATATGACGTTTGGCTGTATGTAATGTCTGTTTTCTCCAACAGACGCTTCTACTGAGTACTGCTGTTGGTTTATTTCTGATCCATAAAGGACTATAGCTTCAACTGAGTTCTACTTTTTGATTCACCGTAAGGTTTGTTGTTATTATTATTACTGTTTAACTATTGGTATCACGTTTGTTGGTTCCTCGTAAGGGAAGCGTTGTTGTGTTGCATTTGTTAAATAATTGTAAAACGTAACCCTCCCCCTTTGGGAGAAGAAGCTTTGGTTTTTGTTTAAAAATTGAATTGTGTCCCTGTTTGGGAAAATTGACAATATTTTCACCGTTTATACGGAAGCATTTTTGTTAAAATGTCTTCGATAGAAGAAAGTCCAAAAATGAATTTCGCTGCAGCCGTCGGCGGGCGCGAACTCATTAAAATTAAAATGGAAGAAATACAAATCTATTTCGGATTGATCACCGACAAAGACGATGAATCTAGGATAACGCCACCAAACGAAATAAAAAATAAAATTAAAGAAAAGACTATTGTCTATAAAGTATACAATGTAGAGAAAAAAAAAGATTTGAACACCTGGAGGAAAGCACCATTCAAAAGTGTCTTGGTGCGACTATGAAAAATATCAAGTATCTAACCAGAGGCGGTAAATTCGCCACAATAGAAGCAAGGTTCGAGTCAACGGAGCGTGCAAGGGAGTACTCGACTCGAACCTTGCAAAGTGGAAATATTTTATTTTTACCTTTATATCTGGGACGTAGGACGTCCCGGATAAAAATTAAAAATGTCCCCCCAGAAGTAGAGGTAGGCTGGATTGTAGCCACACTTCTATACAAGAGGGAGGAAAAGATACAATTGATCGAAATTGCAAGAGACGGGCCTACAATTCCAGTCTGTTATATATTTTGAGTATTGTTATCACTAGCGATATCAAGATATAACTTTGTATTTTGTATTTTATGGGTAGATGTATATATATAGATGTACATGTAATATGTATACATATATATACACATATATACATGCACTAGCACTATGATCCGGCAACGCCGGGTCATAATGCTAGTTTAACATAATCTTTTCCATAAATCAACCATCGTAAACATTTTATACGATAACGTCACATTTTCTATATGTGTATGTACCTTAAAAGACATCAATCATCACGACACACACCTTCACTTACTCATTCTATCTATCTTTCTCACATTCTTTCACTCTCACATACACACGCGCACGCACGCACACACACACGCCCATTTCATATAGACGTACATACATATTTCACTTTCTTTCTACGTTCATAATTTTTTGTTTACAATATTGGAAAAAATATGCCACCAAAGAAAAGACGTAATCTCTATAGAAACAAGTATAAAGAAAGGAGGGTTGTATAAAACCGAAGGTGGAAAATCTGAAGAGAGAAGCTAGATGAGATTTTCTCAAGATCAGCAAATGCATGTTGCAGCACTTAATGCTGGATCATTAAATCAATGTTTTAAATGATTAGATAGAGGTCCTGTAGAATAGCTCTCAGAAACAGCCTACGTACAAATTCGTTCTTCACAACTCTTGAAGCTGTTTTCAGATATGATCCATACCATTCTTATAAAAATAATAACTCTGCCCAAATTGGTGTGCTAAACACAAATTGCCTTTTCTGTAGAGCTTTAAAATGTTCAAATAAAACAAATGGCATGTGCTGCTCAAGGCATTTCCATCCAGTTAAATGATTTTCTGAACGATATCAGACAATACAACTCTGCAATTGACATCGTTTGGTGCATCAAAGAAGATAGATAAACATGAATTTACGCCGACGTCAAAGACCATCACCTCATTGGTTCCCTGTTATCCACAAATGAACAACAGTTCCTCCAAATTTAATTTATGAGTGATGTAGGACAACAAACTCGAAGGGGGGGGGGTCAACATTTCAGATGATGGGTCGTGTTAGACACAACACCGAATGCTGCAAAAGAGAGTATATCCACTGATAGCTTTTCGGTGCTTTCAAACATCACATAACCCCCACAGGTTAGGGCCTGAAATACACCAAACCTGCTCATAGCATGTTGCCTAGTCAAATTAGCCCATCATTTACTCCACAAATATTTTGTTGTCAATCCTGTACTTTCACATATCATATGATTAATGCGTTATAAGCCATAATTTAATAACTTGGGATAACAAGGGAACATGACCTCCGACAGGCCTCGAACCTCGTGTCATTCATGTTCCGAGTGAATTTGTTGCCATGAAGAACGTGTTTTCTTAAATTAAGCTCTTATAAATGTGTTAGTGATAAAAAAAGAAGAAAAAAAATCGCTCATAAATATTGCATTTATGTCTCCGATAATTGATGATTCATTCGCCAATTTATAATTATTCATATTTTGGAGGTTAATCCTTGTCATAAACATCGAACCAAAGTATGACACTTCGCTATTTAAGCCAGTAGCAGAATAATCTATTAGCAGACGATTGAGTGAAGAAATTAACTCGGAAATAAATGTAATTTTTATGAAGAAAACAGTGTTCATTTTATCAGCAAAACATCCATATGGTTTATTTTAAATAGGGAGACCAGACGCTCTGTGGTATAATCAACGACAGGTATGTGTTAGATGGTTCTGTTCTTTGTCTGTCTTAGTGTTTATGAAATATTGAATGAGTTATATTCAATCTTAACCGTTTACGCAGTACCCCGCCTCCCCATAAATATATTTCGAATTCAAGTATAACTTAACATCAGTATGTTAAATGCTTTCATTTGTGAACATCTCCAGTTTTCTGGTGTAAGTCGACTAAATCGACCCCAGAGTTCAACTGCTACTTATTTTATTAACCCTGAATGATGAGAAGCAAAGTCGACATCGACAGAATTTAAACTCAGACGGACGAAATGCCACTAAGCATTTTGCCCGGCGTGCTAACAATTCTGCCAGCTTGCTGCCTTAAAACTTTCAGTTATATTATTGAGCTGCAGAACCACTGCTCTACTTACTACGTATATATCATTTTGCCAAATACGCTCTTCGACTGATTCTGTTCTTTCATTATCATTGTTAAATCGTTGCGATGATCTTTATAGTTGTGAACAGCTGACGTATGAATTTATACAATGTAATTAATGTTGAATTTAACGATCACGACGGAGACTAGCGTTGGATTGCTTTTTAATTAATTCACTCTCAGACTCTTAAAAGACGCCCTGAAGAAATTTCGTTTGATGGTTTTTCGATCGTTTGATATAAATTTGATACATGATGTCTGATTGAAGTTAGTTACTCTACAAACTCAAGCAATCACCTGGTTTAACAGTATCAGCTGGTCGTTGGGAACCCAAATCTGTGATAAAAATTTCCGAGCAATATTTTATCACATTTATCACATTTCGTGGACAAAAACAAGTGGGTATATGGTCTTGAACTGTTGTTCTAGATACGATGTATAGTAGTCAAACCAATCCATCTTTTTCTGCCCACAGAATGATTTCTTGAAACAGTGGTTCTTTAATGGTTTGTTGTGGCGTACACCATAAATAGTATCGAGATGTGCTATGGATTTTTAAAAATATAATTTTAAAGTATGGAAAATCCATGGTGATATTCGATTAACTTGAAATATGTTATATATATATGGTAAGTATAGTCCCTACATCCATCGTAATCATTTCCAGGTCTTCATTGACTCGGCGTGTGTTACTGTCTCTTTATAGTAGGCTGCGCTGAGAGAAAAAGGCAAAGAGAGAGAGAGAGAGAGAGAGAGAGAGAGATAGAGAGAGATAGAGAGAGAGAGAGAGAGAGAGAGAGAGAGAGAGAGAGAGAGAGAGAGAGAGAGAGAGAGAGAGAACGTAAGACAAGAGATTCTTAGAAGTGAGAGGCCGAGTAAGTACGACAGTTAAAGTAAATTTGTAATAAAAAGAACCGAAAGTAGAAAGTTGTGAGATTTACGAGCACAAAGGAAAAGGAGAAAGACGAATATAGATGCGTAACAAAATTTCTGACATCACTGTGTCTTTAATTATTTCGTTCCCTCATTCAGTCTCTCTCTCACTCTCTGAGTTTGAAATGTATCTTCGTGTACAAAATAATGGCGTTATTTGTTGGGCATACTTTTTCACAAGATCGGGAAAATGTCAAGATCTATTTGTATATATTTGTGTATGCTTGCATGTGTGTGTGTACGTAGGAATACACACACACACACACACACACACACACATGAATATATACACATATGGAAAGGTTTAACTGTATATGTAAATATATACTCATATATTTACACATATGTAAAGGATTTATTTAAAGACAGTCTTGTGAAGCATATTTGTAGATATCATAAAGCAATTGTTGCGATAACAAAAAGAACAACAACAACAAAACAACAGAAATAATAATAATGATAATGATAATAATAATAATAGTAATAGTAGTAATAGTAGTAGTAATAATAATAATAATAATAATATATAATAATAATAATAATAATAATAATAATAATAAATGCCCTGATGTAGTACCAGGCAGTGGCTCTCATGGCTTCTGATCTTAACTGATTGGAAGTGTTATCATGTACATTGTTTTGTCTTGGTATAAAAGATGGGCTACAGCAAATATTCTGCTCAATACCACAGATTTGTTTGTCAGTTATTTGACCGTAGCCAGTTGAGCATGTCCCTTAGTGGCTGACGATATGTACATCTCTGATCACGAGCAGAAGTAGTGGGAGAGTATCATAGCCGTGTGTTGAAAGGAATTCTTAGAGGTTTGGATAATTCACCTTTGGAAACATGGGTGGTTTGTTTAACATCCTTAAACAATCCTTATTCAGGGACCTTTTGAGCGGAATGGGCTACTCGACCAGAAGAAAATTCTAACTAGGCCTCACCTGCAAGGTCATGCGCTGCTTATCTTGATATAAGATCACCATGTCGCGCACATTTGGTTGTGATGCATGTGCCTGGCGTACCCTTATCAGACGTGTAGTCATGATGGGTATACTGGGCTTCATATATTTTACCCCAGTGTCACTTTGATGGCATGCAATGCTCTCTCACACAACAACAACAACAACAACAACAACAACAACAATAATAATAATATATTCTTTTATTCATTCAGTATTTTACTAGGTATTGGATTCCAGCCATGCTGGGGTACTACATTCAAGGATTTAATCTAGCATGTCGACCCCAGTAATTATTTTTAGGCTTGGTTCCTATGTGACTATTGTGTACCACCTTGTTTTTACAAAATTACTTCACTGATATTAAACATCATAAATGTAAATCCCGCCTCATCGTCTCACATTCTTTGTCTTTCTTTCATTCATACGATGGGCTTCTATACCGTTTCAGTCTACCACATTTCACTCAAGGCATCTTATTCATCAAGTCGATTCTATTGCAGAAGCAGCTTGCCCAAGATGCTACGGTGTAGGATCGGAACCGAGAACTCAAGCCTAGCTAAACGATATGAACTTTTCGCTGAGAAGTAAAAAATAATAGAACAGGTCGTATTGATTTGTGAAAGCATTACCAATGTAGCCGCACAGTAGCAGAATAATATCATAGAATAATTATGTCTTCGCTTTCGTTCCATATTTAAAATTGTTTAATCCTGGATGTAAATTAATAAAGAAATAAAAGATACCAACTTACAAATTACGAATGACAAGTGTAACAAAAACTGAACATCTCAGAAATGTTGTTTCCTAATACTGCACCTTCCGTACTACTTCGGTGGACTTTTACATCAACTAAAGAATCAAACGTTTCAAATGCAATTGCAAAAGAAATTATATATTTCGAAGTTCTCTCAGTCTGTCTCTGTCTGTCTGCCTGTCTGTCTGCCTGTCTGTCTGCCTGTCTGTCTGCCTGTCTGTCTGTCTGTCTGTCTGTCTCTACACACATATAAATATACATATGTATGTATATATGTATGTATGTGTATATATATACATGCATGCATACATACATACATGCATACATACATACATACATACATACATACATACAAACATACATACATACATACATACATATATGTATGCGAAGCATAAATTTGAAAGTTATTTATCGATATATATATACGCATATATATATATATATATATATAATATAAATATATATATATATATATATATATATATATATATATATATATATATATATATATATATATGTATTTGTATGTGTGTATGTGTTAATATATATACACATATCTCTATATGTGTATATATATATAAGTGTGTGTGTGTATGCATATACATGGATATATAAAGTAGGAGACAGAAAGAGAGAGAGAGAGAGAGAGAGAGTAAGGGAAGGAGGGAGATAGGGGAAGGGACGGAGATGGCGGGAGATATGGAGAGAAAAAATGAGGGCTAGTGAGATTGATTTATAGATATAGATACATACATATTTAAACACATGCGTATGATATATGAAGATTAAAGAGAATATTTAAAGTACGTTATTTCTCTTCAAATTTGACGTTTTTTGCTTTTGTAAGTTTGTCGATATGTTACATGAATGAAAGAAAATCGTTAATTGAACTAATATATTTTTGCAGAAGATAAAATGAAAATAAATTAGAATCGTAATATGAATATATATAACATCTTTTAAGATTGGCATTAACACAAATTGCTAATTGATTAAGTGTTTTCATATATAATGAGAAGAATGTGTCTATTTCCCAATGAAGTTTTTATGATTATTTTGTTTTTAACTTTATCATCTGCAATGTCTTCCATATACATAAATACATATAAGCGTGCATGACTTCGCGCGCACGTTCACACAAACATATGTCCGTCTACTCACATGTTAAAGTTTTGGTTCCTGTCCTTCGCTTTCTGTGTTTGAAGAGGAGATAATTACTCACAGTCTCAGTAGGTGGTGCTGCGAGCTGATTTTGGTGTATTTACACCGTTAGTCCACAGAGGTAAAATTTTTCTCCATGACAAAATACAGTGAATAACTTTCCTGCGGGTTCGAATATGCCTCCGAAATATTTGAACTGGTAATAACTTTGTCCGGGTTCAGTTTCACTGCATGTCACCTCGGGCCGACCAAAACTTTGTAAGTGGATTTGGTAGAGGGAAACTGAAACAAGTCATCGCATTCTAAAAATTAAATGGAGTTCTTTTACTCCAAACACAGATGTCCTTGCATTTACAGGCATCACCTCAATTAAATCTATGATTTTGAGGAACCACTTGAGATGGTGTGGCCATATTGTTCGAATGGCAGATGAACGCATGCCGAAACAGTTGTTTTATGGTGAGCTTGCAGAGGAAAACGCTATTGGCGTAAATCTAAAAAGAGGTTTAAGGACTACTATGAAGTCACTTGGAATGGTTATGGAAGATTTAGAAACCCTTGCTTCGAAGGTGTGGAGTGGAGTGAAAGCAATTGAAGAGGCCAGGATAACGCAAGTTAGACTCAAAAGAGATCTAAGGAAGAATGTAAAGATCGAGAAGGTGAATGACAATGACCTTTTTGTGTGCATAATCTGTGACAGATCATGCCTGTCTTTTGCTGGCCTCAAATCTCATCTGCGAACGCATGGAAAACGAACCTCCACCAACTATTCTGTCTATATGTCTGTGCACACCTTTGAATGCAGTATATGCCAGAAGGTTTGTAAATCCAGCGGAGATCTCAAAAGACACGTTAAGATCTACAAAGAACAGAACTTATCTGCAGATCTTGGTGGTCCAAATCAGAGGAGCAATCTATGTGGGTGTCTTTTCAGAACATTGGTCCAAAAAAGCAACATCAGACGCCATGACGGTGCTAAGGTGTAGATACAGGAGGTGGTCAAACTCTGTATAAGGAGTAGACAACCACCACCACCACCACCACCACCATATATATATATATGAGTTGCTGTGTGGCGAGGAGAGTGTTTCCCAACCACATGGTTTCGGGTTCAGTACCACTGCGTGACACCTTGGGAAAGTGTCCTGTACTATAGCCTCGGATCGACTAAAGCCTTGTGAGTGGATTTAGTAGACAGAAACTAAAAGAGGTCCGTCGTTTATATATATATATATACATATATCTATGTATGTATGTATGTAATGTGTGTGTGTCTGTGTGTCTGTGTGTGTGTGTGTGTGTGTGTCTATCTTTGCGTCTGTTTGTCCCTCACTACGGGTTGACAATCAGTTTTGGTGTATCTACGTCCCCATAAATCAGCGTTTCAGCAAAAGGGGTCGATAGAATAAGTATTCGGCTTTAAAAAAATTACTAGGGTTGATTCATTTGACTACAAATTCCTCTAGTCTGTACTCGAGCATGGTCGCAGTCTAATGATTGAAACAAGTAGAAAAAAAATACTTGTGATAGGATAACTATGTAGATTTTTCAGTCCATTTTAGTTGTGAGATTTGAATATGTAGTTTTGCATGCTTCCTTTTATACGCCTAATAATTACATTTTGGCATTATTGTTACGTCCCCACTGGACATAACAAATTCTTTGATCTTTCGAGTAAAATCACCAATAGAAGAGAATATGACCAAAGACTGCGTGTACTCCATCCCATGCAGTTGTGGTAGGTTATACAAAGGCAAAACATGCTGCCTCCTCAAAATAAGGGTAGACGATCATCGCCAAGGTGTGACACGAGGAGATATTGATAACTCGGGTATAGCAGATCATGTATGGAAAAATGGAGACCACCTTCTCCTGTGGGATGAAGTTAAAATAATAGACAAAGAACACCACTGGAAAATACGAAAACTAAAAGAAGCAGCACATATGCTAGGACACAACAACCTCCTAAGCAGACCGAGTGCAGATAGGAGCAACATCTGGGAACCGGTATTTAGGAAGGATAGAAAAATATTCCCAAGGCTGGAGGGTATATCAGCCGAAACGTTGTGTTAAGAACAAACAAGATGAGAACAAATATCAGTCGAATGTAAATAATGCACATAATTCGTCATCTCTTAAATATAGAACTGTATCTCAATAGTCAAAGTTTGGCCGTTTTGAACGGATATAGTATTCAGTCGAAGATCACAGCTATGTTTAGCTTATGATTTATATAGTGCTTTGATTTCTATATTCTGTAACTTTCCAAAAGATTTGATTTGCTAAATTATAGAGTTATAGACTTGGCTAATTGTTTTACTTCAGAACTCAGAACACCCATTATCCTTCAATTATCAAAGATAGATATTATCGTAGTCCGCTTTTAACTGATCACATTTTTATTTGTAAATATACCTGACAAACATCTTGTTTTGTTTAGATGAAACTAAAACATATCATTTATTGTATTTGATCTGATATCGCTTTTTGTGAAAAATAACGTTGTTGTCACAGGTTTCTCAAATGTTAGCTACTGGTGAAACCTGCATTTGCGATGGTATGAGTGAAAAAGATCTGTGATGCTCACCCAGAATAAATACTATATACTATATAATATTTTTATCTTATGCACAGGTTACTTAAATGTGTTTCTCCAAGAGGTGATGATTGATGAGTAAGCAAGAAAAGAAAAATATATCCTTGGCTGTGTCAAACTTCTCTCCACCCACAAGAACTGATCCAAATCTAGCTAAATTAATGTATTTAAGCGGAAATGTGGTCGAAATACACTCATCATATTAGCTGAAAGTTATATATGGGTACGTATATAACTGTCTTCGGTCATGAATGAACATGGGATTACATCTGAGGCACAAGTCTGAGCAAAGTTGTTTCTTGAAGATCATCTGTCATTCATGCATAGCAGTCTCCCTTCTCCATGCCACCGATGTTATCCAAGGGAAAAGCAAAGGCCGATACGGCTTGATACAAGTGAAGTCGCAACTCATTTCTATAGTTGAGTGAACAGGAGCAACGTGAAATAAAGTGCCCTGCTCAAGAACACATGGGTACATATGCAAGCCAGAGGGAACCAACGACATAGATAAGAAATGTGGTCTGTCGTGGATTTGTGATAAATAGATTAAACCCACTCAAAAAGATATGTCTTCGCTATTCAGAACTGGTAAGAGCTGCTAAATACCTGATCAAGAAAGATAACGATACCCTTAAACATCTACGTTTGATAGAAAATGTCGATTGTGCCACACCAGATTGGAAGATGTCACCCACTATCATCATCAACTGTCCATAAATGTCAGCAAGGTACTACCATCTTATGAAATATGACATTGATGCTATCCTCTGGAAGGATAGCATCAGACCGTCATGCGAAAAGCATACGAGAACCAGAATGTGTCGAGACACTTAAAAATAATGTATTCCGGTGAGATGCTCAAATGAGAAAAATAGCATCTCGAAGCAAACGTAAAAGATTTGATATTATCCTTGGGATAGGAAACGTCATTCCCTGTTGCAGGGGTCACATCAGATCGTATGTGAATGTCTCGTTAAAGATGCGGAAAAAAAGGGAGCTTCTATGATGAACAAATGTGGACCTTACAGCTCCTGTATTTAACAACAATTTTTAACTTAAACCTTTATTGAAATCTGTTGTTATAAGTTTCAGAGAATCACATGACACTAAATTTGCATAACAGCCTTGAGGTTTACCAATATAGAAAGAGAAAAATCTCTCAAAACTCTGAAATTCAATTAAAGTGAAGTTTAGTAAAACACTCCAAAAATTCTTTATTTTCGTTTCCAGTAACGAACAGATACGCACAATCATGAGTGCACACACACATATATGAAGAACAATTATACACACAAATTCATGTCACAAAATAAAACCGCTCATCTTCATACATACCAATTCACTCACACTCTCACCAACACCTGGAAAGAATTTGATGCAAACAAAGACATCGTGTTATTGTGTTAGGGATTAGCTTCAATTCTGGGCAGTAACAAATATAAAAGAAAGACACTTAAATGCCACACATGTTTACACGATTTTAATCACGGTGGTTAACAACAAATAAAACATCGCAGAACGTTAAATTCACATATGGCTATATAAATAGATATACATATAACTATATATATGTAATAGAAAGATGAACTCACACCCACATAATACATACACATATAATACACACACATATAGTATGTACACATTCTCTCATAGATATGAATCCCTGAAGAAAAACAAGAAATGCTTGTCATGTTCTTAATGACCGAATTCTCTTTATACTATTAGAGTCAAAACAGCCTCGACTCTGTCCCTCCTCCTTTCTTCCTCATCCTACGTATATGTAAACATAAAAAAATCGATAACACTACAATAAAACATTGCACGAGTATTAAATTAGAAATATATAGTGTTTGTGTGTGTATACATATATATCTGTGCGTGTGTGAATATATACCTATATACTCTTCTATGGTCTCTTCTATGCCCTGAATTATAACTGTATTTTACACTATTATAAATCTCTCTCTCTCTCTCACTCTCTCTCAATATATAAATGTACATTCATGTATGTATATATATATGTGTGTGTGTATATCTATCACACATCAACATATGTACATATAGATACACTCACACACAGGAACATCCATGCAACCATGCATGCATCCATCCATCCGACTATATATATATATATATTACGGGCACACACATATACACACACATATAAATATATATGTCTACATACGTACACATATTATTTATATATACATGATGTATAATATAATATATAATATAATAATAATAATTATATATATATACACTCACATGTTATTTACAGCTTTATATGCTTCGAGATCCACTGTTCGTAAATGCTAAAGAAAGAGACACAACATTCTGAAGCGTTGCAACACCTTCCTTGCTGACAGACTTTGCAGCAAAACTTTCTCATCAAGCATAGACAGGATCAGCCAAGAAAAAAAACTGCAGGAAGAAGACTATGATTACCCAATTAAGACATTTTTCACTGCTTAGACCGTCTGTCAAGAGGTAAAGAGCCAAATGATATATACATACACAAAAACAAACATACATACATACATGCATACATACATACATACATACATACGTACATACATACATACATACATACATACATACATACATACATGCATGCATGCATGCATGCATACATACATACATACATACACACATGTATGCATACATACATACATACATATATACATAGATACATACATACATATATATCTATATATATTAATATAGTTGTCGTTTATGGCTGGTCAGGGAATTATCATGGTTTCTCACCTATAATGCTCTTAACGATATAGGTGACTTATCAGACTTGCTGGTCGGAGGCACATAACAAATCTACCACAGGTGGTAGAAATACAGTACTGGTCGGTCAGGGTTGTGAAGAAAGCTCCGAAACAAAATTCTGGATAGGATGGAGTTATAAAAGGATCAGTATATGCATAACTTTGGTTCGCTCGTCAGCAGGCGATGAATTCCATGATTCCTACACAAATTTCCTCTTACGAGAGCACCGACTAAATGTCTTACTTTTGAAGTTTAAGAAGGTCAACGTATCTTGCGAATTCGTTAGGGTCCTTGACTTCTCGTACAAGCAAACTTTGTATCGTCTGCTTCCGTTATGGTCCAGGCTGTTCCAAGTGCTTCTAGTTCATTCTGTATGGTGTACCATCTTCCCGGGCATAACCAACAACCATATTAATTATTACTGCTCTAAGATTTTAGAGTATGCTTTTCTTTTCGGTCTTATGAACAACTGTCTGAATATATGTATATATATATATATATATATATATATATATATATGTATATATAATATATATATATATATATATATATATATATATATATATATATATATATATATATATATATATATTATATATATATAATATATATATATATATATATATAAGGTTATGACTTTTTCATAACCTAATAACCCTATACAGTAATTCAATGAATAATTCTATAAAAGTCAGGAAACTAACATTCACTTTGCTTTATTTGAACAAAACATCACCCCCAACTAACGAAATCAATCACCACTTTTGACCCAAATCATGCAGAATTCTAGGGGGATTCATAACGCCTGCTTAAGTTTTTACCAAACTTGGTGTGCTGACTCAATGCAATGCCGAAGTAGTATATCTGAAATTTCAGTTTTCTAGTTGAAGGAGTTTCGGAGTTATGGGGTTTTAAAATTATAATCACTAGGTGGCACTAGATTCACACTTCAGTATTTCCGCTGTCTATATCCTTGTAAACGCAAGAGAAATGTGAAATAAAAGTGTATTTATACATTTTAAAGATTACTGAAAGGAAATTGCTCTATGCAAAGGTTCAAAACTAGGCTATTTTAAGACAGAGGCCACTAGAAGCATTCGATAACATACAAAATTAAAAACAATACATATTTTAAACTTTATAGTTTTAATTCCAATTTTAAACAACTGTATAAGAAAAAGGTTGCTGAATGTTAGCAATTTTTAAAACACAATAAAGAATTAGTGTGTTTTGTTAGATAAAATACATCGAAGCTGAAGTTTTTCCTTTTTACAATCATCATAAAGATCTTGAAGGCACTTGATTGCCCGTTCTGCACTCTGATTTGTTCTGGGAATTTCCAGTTTTGATGTTTCTCGACTCCAAAAGGTTTTTACAGATAATCATGATAATCATGTGCATTGCACATTTGGTTAGTAAACCAAAAATCTGCCCAGCTGTAAGAGATGAATCGACAAATATTGAGAAGCAAAACTCTATTCTCTAGTAGAGGAATAAATGCCAAAAGAGCTAGTATTGCTCGAGAAGTCCATCTTGCATTACTTAAGATTGGTATTTTTGAAACTTTACAGTAGGAAATTTGCCGGTTTCTTCAAAGAAACGAAAAACTTTAAGTCAAATGAATCAGAAATTTCATGTCATCTCGCTATCCTGCTGATTGAGTAATCTTTTCTTCACCATTGTATTACCATTGAATTACGAAGCTCTGGGATGAATGTATATTCAGTATTGGGATTGGCTATTTTCTCCAAGTTCGTTATTCATTACAACACGAAGAACTCTATCAAGGATATGGTGCTGACAACCTATTAATTGCGGTTCTTTCAAACCCTTTTGAGCAGTCTTTGCAACTGAATGACAATGCCATTTCTTTTCTCAGTGTTCACACTCCTTGTATCAGCGACAATCATCTTTACACAGTTCCATAAATTGTATTCACCTAAAACAGCTGTTATTCCTTTCACAACAGTACCGGCTTTTCCGTTTGGTAATTGGAGTGCTTCTAACTTAATTTCTCCTTGTTCCATTTTTAAAGCTAGCACTTCGTATTCTTGGTCATCAATACGTTTACCATCGAAATGCAATCACCAGTTTTCTAAATGTAGTGTTTTCTTGATTTTCCTTTTTAGTTTAATAGCTTCTTTGATAATCGAGCTGTAAATCCCAGATTGGGAAGGGGTCTCGGCAATGATTCCATCTTGAGATAATTGTCGACAAACTGATGCTGCTTTTTGGGGTCGATATCTTGGAAGGTATCGCTAACTTGGATGCAGTTCCAGTTTTGCTATACTTCCTCCTTGTTTCTGTGGATTCTTCATCTGATTTTTAGGACTCTTGATATTCACTTTCAGTCACTGCTTAAGACGTAGAAGATGACACTGTAGTTGCTTTGACTGAAGTTGGCCATTAAAGATATTTTTCTATTTTTGGATAGATAAATAGGTTTGGAACTGGCTACCTTTCCACTTGCATGTCCAACCTGTCCCTTGCTTTCGATTTCGCGATAATATAACCTTCTATTCTCACAGCACAGCCATTCACCGTTTTCCTTTGTGATGTTAAAAATTCCTTTCAATGAATCGTATTTTCCTCGTTTTACACACTTATCTTAGGTATTCAGCACTTTTTCTACTTTTGCTTGTACATCTTGAATGGATAAATATGGGAAATTTAATTTCCTTTGTCATAAAAAAGTTATTTCTTTCGAAATTTCCTTTGTTCTTTCTTTCTTTCCTTTGATGGTACCCCCAAGGAACAGGTAGCGACCGACAATTTGAAGTTTCATTGTTATCCCGCTGTTGTTTTCCAAAGAATGTTCTTCTAGAAGAACATGTCTTCTTTTCTATGTGAGTTTTGAATTTGCACGTGATTCTTCGTCCAGATTTTTTTGTTTCTTTGAGTGATACAAGCACTTCTCTTATGAATATTATTTTAGATACTCTAGTTGGATAAGTCTGCTATTCTGAAAAACGGTTATTATAGTCAGAGCTTTTAGCGTCATAGAATTAAAAAGAAGAGGAAGAGGATATTTCCAAAAGTAGGGCCTAAGTGGTAACAAATTAAAAACTAAACTACTTAAACTTGAAAGCTGAAATTTGAGAGATACTGCTTCTGCATTGTATTAAAGCAGCAGACCAAGTTTGGTAAAAACT
>NC_042997.1:62803358-62813358 GCF_006345805.1 Octopus sinensis
ATGAACATGAATCAGTTAACTTCCTGGACGTTAATCTTAATCTTATTACTAGCAACTATGAACAACATTGCAAGCTTAACTCCAATCTTAAGTATATACATGTCTGAAGTAATCATCCTCGTTCTGTTAAAGATTTTTTACTTTATCTTATCTACAAAAGAATTTTTAATTTATCGTGTACTAAGGATATTTTCGAAAAAATATGCTGACTATTATAATATGGCATTCAGCAAAGCTGGGTATAAACATAAATTGAAGTATTATCCTAAAAATATGGACATCGGTCTCATGGATGTTTCTCACGTTAGTAATAATTTTAAACGAACTGGTAGGATTAGGAATAAAGATAGAGTAAGGACAAATGTCCAAATGGGAGTGATGGTATACAAAATACGAGAACCAATGTATTTCTTCGTTCATCGAATTCTTCTCATATGACTAGGAATATGAATGATAGAATAAAAAACAAACCCATTATATATTTAATAAGTTTCGAAAATTTGAAAACTATAATGCATCTGATAAGAACGACATTATTTGGTTTATAATTCCATTTACTAAGCAAATTAAGAATAAATTGGTCGGGGCCTTATACAAACTTTACAAAGGAAAGTAGATATTACAATATTAATAACACTAGGTTTCTTAGAGTTGCCTTTCTGTATCAAATAATTTGTCCCAAATTATATCTTCAATTATCGAAAGAAAATTATCTAAATTTTATAACAATTATCCCTGTTTTAAATGCAACAATAATAATGCTCCTGGAATAAGTGTTAGTAAGAAAAGCGTACTTGAATCATCTAGTGTAGAAGGGGAAGCAACCCAAGTTAAATATTATCTCAACCTCTGGAATATAGGCAACTTGGTAAATAGCAATCATACTGAATGGAATGATATAAAACATAATAATTATCAAGAAACACATCTCTCCACATCTCTAACCACATTTATACCTTTAATAATAGGAACAAGTCCTCTTGTACCAGCCTCAGTAGGACTTGACTGAGAAGAAAAAGAAAGGTTTTCTGTGGAGTGGGAGATTGTAAGCAAGGCTGCTGCTTATAAGGCTGGAGATTCTTTTTGCTTTCTCTGCCTGGAAGAATTGTACCAAATCCTATATTCCAGGCGGTGCCTCTTAAATATGAGGATTGGGATTGGTTTTTCATATGTTCACGCATGTAAATTGGGCTTTCAAAAACTACCATTAGATATGCTATTATCGTAAGTCAATTAACTATACGTTAAAGGTACTAGTACTTTGAATAGGTGTTTTTTTTCATGTTAAATACACTAACATCTGTAATTATGAGATTAACGAATTATTAATAGATATCATAGAAATATTAAATATTATATTGAATATTAATATTTAAATAGTTATATTTCATCTTAAATACGCGTAAGGAGACTGAGTTTTTCATGTATTCACGCATGCTTATGGGTTTTCAAAAACTGCCATCAGTTATATTACTATTATAAATAATCAATTATATATTAAAGCTACTAGAACTTTGAATCTGTCAATATTTCCCGTTTTATTACACTAGCATCTGTAAACATAAGGATTAAAGAATTCTTAGTAGATATAATACTGATATAAATATATTTATTAAATAGTAAAGATGTATATTAGGTTTCCTGCACAGGTAGCAATATAGTTTGTGGTTTCTATGGATGTAATTAAACACGTTTCTCATGAATATGTCGTTGATATTTTATAATATGATTCATTAAACCAAGTTAAAGGTAAAACTTATTGATTTTGTAGTAGTTGTAGCTTTAGTAATTTAAGTTTTTATGTAAACATGTTATCAAGTGGATTCGGTAACTTTTACGTTTCCCTTTGCTTTCATAGTTTGTATTGAGCATAACTATTGCGCACAAATATAGATGACGTGACACTCTAATATGGTAATTAAAAACTAGTTTTTAATACGTCATATATTTTGGTGTCTCCGATATTTTAACAAACGCACGCGCAATTACATGAATGTTACCGTCCTCTCTCCCTCACTCTCTCTCTACCTCTCTTTCAATCTCTCTCTCTCTCTTTCTCTAACCCCTGGTTCACCCTAACTGCAACACAACCACCGATAACAACTATTTTGTATAACAAACTCACACGCACAACTATTTCAAACATATTTGGTTATATTATATGTATGCCCCCCCACACATATAATATAAATAATATATACATGTTTATATATACATGTATATATATATGCATATATGGGTATAGGACGTACCCAACTGTGAACAACATAAAGTGCAAAATCAAGCGAGTTAGTTACACAAACAACGAGAGCAAAATATTGAAAACAGGACAAGTAACACAAAGAACGACCCTTCATAATATATAAATGAAGTTGTGAACTATCCTCCTGAATTTCTCAATTCACTGGAGCCTCCTCGACTACCTCCACACATATTACCACTTAAAGTTGGAACCCCTGTAATGCTACTCCGCAATCTGGAACCACCAAGACTTTGCAATGGAACACGACTGGTGATAAAGAAAATGATATTACACGTTATCGAGGCGATCATTCTTTCTGGATGTGGAAAAGGTGATGACGTCTTTATTCCACGATTTCCTCTTACTTCATCAGGAGCAGAAATTCCATTTACATTCAGAAGACTGCAATTCCCCCTTCGTGTCAGCTTTGCCATGTCCATTAACAAATCTCAGGGTCAAACCCTCTCTGTAGCTGGTCTTCTCTTGGAAGAGCCCCGCTTCTCGCATAGGCAGCTGTATGTTGGCTGCTCAAGAGTAGGAACCAAAAGAAACCTTTTTGTATATGCTCCACAAGGAAAAACAAGGAACATTGTTTACAACGAGGTGTTATAATCTCAACAGCCAGGAGGTATATACATGATCCCCTTTTTTTTAACAAACTTCATGTACTTTCACGTATTTATATTAATATACATATATTTGTGTGTGTGTGTGTGTGTGTGTGTGTATATCCATATATATATAACAGAAAGTCTAATTCTTCTATTGAATGTAACCGGGCAACGCCGGGTATCTCTGCTAGTAATTGATATATACGAGGATCGACTGAAAAGTTCTTCGACTGACGAAGATACTGTTATGGAATGCGACCAAATGAGGTTCATTTTTTTAATATAGTTCCTCTTGTTCTCCACATACCTCTTCCATCGGTGAAAGTGCTTCGATCCCATTAGTGAAGAAGCTTTCATCCTGTTGATCAAAAAGTCATCAACAGCAGATATGACATCCTCATCACTACCATACTGGTTCCCAAGTGTTCTTTTCATGTTGGGGAACAGATGATAATGAGATGGGATCAAATCAAGAGAATAGGGCAGCTGATCAACTAGTTCTAAGCCACAGTCACGTGCAGCAGCCATTGAAAGCAACAAAGCAAAGAAAGCAAGGCGGCGAGCTGGCAGAATCGTTAGCACGCCGGGCAAAATGCTAAGCGGCATTTCGTCTGCCGTTACGTTCTGAGTTCAAATTCCACCGAGGTCGACTTTGTCTTTCATCCTTTCGGGGTCGATAAATTAAGTACCAGTTACGCAATGGGGTCGATGTAATCGACTTAATCCGTTTGTCTGTCCTTGTTTGTCCCCTCTGTGTTTAGCCCCTTGTGGGTAGTAAAAAAATAGGTATTTCGTTTGCTGCAACGTTCTGAGTTCAAATTTCGCCAAGGTCGACTCTGCCTTTCATCCTTTCGGGGTCGATTAAATAAGTACGAGTTACGCACTGGGGTCGATATAATCGACTTAATCCGTTTGTCTGTCCTTGTTTGCCCTCTCTATGTTTAGCCCCTTGTGGGCAATTAATAAATGAGAAAACAAGGACTTGTGTGCAGAAGCATTATTTTTATGATCCATGATCCCTTTTGTCAGTTTTTCTGGGCGTTTGGTTTTGATAGTCTTTTGTAACTGCCTCAAGTTGGCTAGTACTCTCTATTGACGTTGTGGCCGTTTTGAAGATAGTTAACAAGCACAATGCTTTTTGCATCCTCAAAATGGAAGCCATCACATTCCCTGCAGGTGAAACGACCTCAGCTTTCTTTGGAGCAGGTGCGGAGGCGTGTTTCCACTGCATAGATTGTCTCCTTGTCTCTGGCTCAATACGTTTACTTGAAAACCATGCTTAACCGCTGTTGTTATGACTAAAACAAATAAAACAAATACTTCACTGCACTCATGTAAGAATAGACTAACATACACATACGTATAAATAGTGGTATATACATATGTACGTATACTTCCATATAGATATACATATCAGGTGAAAAAACATAAGAAATACTTGTCACGTTCTTACAGGCCGACTTTCATTCTTTTCAACGAATTAAACAATCCTCTGTTTCTCTTTCTATGTATGTATGTATGTATGTATGTATGTATGTATGTATGTATGTATGTATGTATGTATGTATGTATGTATGTATGTATGTATGTATGTATTTATGTAGTTTGCATATACTTATATGTAGATACGTCTATCTATCTATCTATCTATCTATCTATCTATCTATCTATCTATCTATCTATCTATCTATCTATCTATCTATCTATCTATATATATCTATCTATCTATCTATCTATCTATCTATCTATCTATCTATCTATATCTATCTATCTATCTATATATCTATCTATCTATCTATCTATCTATCTATCTATCTATCTATCTATCTATCTATCTATCTATCTATCTATCTATATATATCTATCTATCTATCTATCTATCTATCTATATCTATCTATCTATCTATCTATCTATCTATCTATCTATCTATCTATCTATCTATCTATCTATCTATCTATCTATCTATCTATCTATCTATCTATCTATCTATCTATCTATCTATCTATCTATCTATCTATCTATCTATCTATCTATCTATCTATATATCTATCTATCTATCTATCTATCTATCTATCTATCTATCTATCTATCTATGTCTCAGTCTATTTGTTTGATTGTCTGTCTGTCAGTCACTCTCTCTTTTCTCTTTCTTTCTCTATATACATACATAAACATATGACATATATACATATACATAGATACATACATATAGACACACAAATATCGATAATGCGATAAAAAACTTTGCTTATACATACATACATATGCACACACACATACATACACAGGCATCCATAAACATATGAGTAACTATGTATGTATTTGTGTATTAATGTATGAATATATGATTGGTCGTATGTGCTTATAAAAACTAGTATATATCGTAAATATCCAACAATGGTTCACCTATCTTTTAAAGAAAACAAAAGCTGCAAATGTATGTATGTATGTATGTATGTATGTATGTATGTATGTATGTATGTATGTATGTATGTATGGATGGATGGATGTATGTACGTACGTGCGTATATATATATATATATACATATATACATAACAAAAGTAACCAGAAAAATCAATCTACGCGATAGGACAGACAATAGAATTAGGTTTTTATTGAATTGAAACAAATTCATGTTGATGATTGTTAAATATAAAATAAAAATAAAACTTAAAAAAATTATGTACAACCAATACATTGCATTTGCATACAATCATTCGGAATGGTTTTATACATATTTAGTTATTTGTGAAGCAATTTGATCGAAAAAATTTGTTATGGACACAAATGATTGCATTAAATGGATTGGTTTGTTCATGTTGTTTAGTCCCATATCTGCTCTGGGACTAAATTTTTCATTAAAGCGGGGTTTCCTGTGTTATCCCCACTATCTTATATTCAGACGCAGTGTAAGCGGTATCGCGTTTTCGAACGTGTCCGTCACACATTTAAGAGTGTGATAAGTGATTTTAAGGCTATTCGGTTGCTATATTACAGTATATAGTTATTGCGTAGAGCAGAAGTAAAGAACAGATTTTGTTCTAGGGGTTAATTTCGAGAGCATCAGAAAATTTGTGAGAACGAATATTAGTCGCAAAAAAAAAAAAAATAAAATAAAAATAAAAGCGAGAATACTTTATTCTACAACACGATGATTTTTGGTGTCGGATAGTAGTGGATGTTACCGGCCAGAATCTTGCATATAAATACAAGGCTGTGAAAGATTTTAGAACATTTATAAATAGAAGGTTTTACAAATGTTTCCGGAATATTTTATATATCCCTTCATCGGAGACAGTGTAAGAAGATGGTTAAGCAATAGTTATTTAGGCAGAATAGTATACAGATAAGATTCTAATACCTTGTGAGTAAGTTCCAATAGTATTAAAAATTGGTCATTCCAAGTATAGAGTTTGTACACAGTGTTATTAAATCGAGGGTTTTATTTAAAGTGACTTAAAAGTTGGGAATGTAATCTCATATCGAAAACAGGAAGAGAGGAATATTTCACAGCCTTGAATTTTTATCTCATTCTGAAAAACTTTTTTATATATACATATGCTGATATATGACTTACGTTGGGCACCTCATTTGCATAATCACCGAATCTGGTGCTTAACTATAGTTTGTCCACAGCACTCACTCAACATTACCTGTACCTTTGGGTCTTATTGCCACCATTACCTATCATAACTTCTCTCTCTCTCTCTCTCTCTCTCTCTCTCTCTCTATATATATATATATATATATATATATATATATATATATATAATATATATATATATATATATATATATATATAATTATAAAGATATAATTATTGTTAAAGGCTGCTGGAAATGACCATAATCAATGTTAGAAATTGGTGTCAAATACCTACAATTCATTCTACAATTTGTTCTTTATATTCAGCCACAGGTACAAACGTGAGGAAATGAACAAGAAAATAAAAAAAATATTGGATAATTCTATACCTCGAGATTTCACGCTCTACAAAAAATTGCTTTGGGATCTTCAGTAGAATAAACCATTAATATATAAACGAGAAATATACGTGCCCACTGAAAAATTCGCCCGCATATACCAATGTACACATACATTTTCCGCGTATAAATTTCAAAATTTCATCCTCCAGCTTATCTCGACCATGTGGATAATGCCAGGAATCATATAGAGTAATTGCAGTCTCGCATTGAGATATTCTGACTAGAGAACTGCAAAATTATTTATATCCACATAGTCGAGATGGGCTGGAAGATGAAATGTATACGCGGAAAATGTATGTGTACATTGGTATCTGCCGGTGAATTTACCAGTGGGTACGTACATTTCTCGTTTATATATTAATGGTTTATTCTACTGAAGATCGCAAATCAATTTTTTGAGGAGTGTGAAATCTCGAGGTTTAGAATTATCCAATTTTTTTTTGTATTTTCTTGTTCATTCCCTCATTTTCGTACTTGTGGTTGAATATATAGAACAAATTGTACAGTGAATTGTAGGTATTTGACACCAATTTCTAGCATTGGTGATGGTCATTCCCAGTAGCCCTTAACTATAATTATCTTCATAATTATAAACGTAAACAAAGTTAATGTTACCTATACGGGCCACTACTAGGCCACTGATATAATCATTTTATAACTATGTCCTTAACTTACACACACATACACACACACACACTCATACACACATATATACACACATACATACGTTCATACAAACATAATACGTACATGCACAAGCACATGCATTCTTTGTGGTAGTCGAAACTGATTAGTATGATGATCTAAAGATCAATTTAAGGGGATTAAAAGAAGTGACTGAAATCGATATCATTATTTCTGCCTTGATTGAGATACATTTTAAACAAGGATCTCTAACTGTATGTTGTGAAGGATATGCAGATTCGTTGATTTGATTGGATAAGGCCATAAGAAATCGTACTTTTTTGATATCGGCGTAAAGGTGAAAACTTCCTTCGCATCAAAATCGCTGTATAGACTGCTGTGGTTTTTCGAGCCAGAACCTACTTAACAATCTCTGATGTGCTCAGTCCAGTCACAGAGTGGCACAGTGTAGATTTCTAAAACATTCCAAAGATTTTTCATTTGAGTTTCCTGTAATGAGAATAAACACACAATCACAAACATATCTATGACGTACTCACACACATGCCTACAACGTAATCACAAACAAATTCGTGTTGTAAAAAGACGTGTAGATCCGTTTTAAGAGCGCATGTATATTTACACATGCACTTACATATATGTACACACTGACTCAGTCATATATTCACAAATCCTATGAATTGTCTTGACTAAAACAACAGCACTATGTCCCTTTGCTAGTGACTGGCTTGGATTCTACATACAAAAAGCGTAAACAAACTTTAAAGAATAACACTGCACGCTGGTATACATGTTTACACGAAAAACATAGCCGGTCTTAACTGACATGATAAAAGAAGTGACAAAAAAAAACAAACATGTTTATAACAATACACACAAAATAATCATTGATGTACACACTAACATATTCACAAGTACCGAAAAAAAAAACCCAGCCCGAGAACTAAAACAAAAAACAAAACAAAAACAAAACAAAAAATGAGAAACAAACAAAAATGAATCGTCACGTTCTTACTTTTTGACTTTTCTTATATTCTGCTAGATTTCAAGTCTCCCTTTCTTACTCATCGCCTCACCGCACTCATGTTTTGTGTGTGTACGTGTATGTGTGCGTGCGTGTATATATATATATATAAGTATACACAAATAAATATGCACATACAAAATACACATACAAAATACATATATATATATACATATATTACAATTCAGGGACGATACAACCTGTAGCTAACGAATAAATAAATAGTCTCTCTTTATTACAAAATACAGATCCCCGTCTCTCTTTATTACAAAATACAGATCCCCTTTGAACGCATCTACAACAAATGACATATCTACCACGACTTTTGAATAACACACACGCAAATATTAAAAATGATACATTCAAAAGAGATACCCAAGAAACCATTAATTGTTTACTTTTGTGGATTCCAGGTCGTTGTGAATTCTTGGCAGAGAAGAAGAAGAAAAGAAGAAGAAGAAGAAGAAGAAGAAGAAGAAGAAGAAGAAGAAGAAGAAGAAGAAGAAGAAGAAGAAGAAGAAGAAGAAGGAGAAAAAGAAGAAAATAATGCAGGGGTGCTATGATAGTAGTAGGATGGGAAATGGCCAAGTGCCCTAAAAGTGCCTTGTGGATGGTAGTAGTGATTGAATTCTTGAGATATCTGTTTTGAATGTTAGTTTATAATATTTGCGTAGGTGTTATTTTAAACAGCATTGTGTGTTTGGAGGATTAAGTTCATTCTGTGGCCCTTTTTTTAGCAGGGGAATGTTTTGAAGGATGGTGTCGAAGGCTTCATTGTTAAGAGGGTTGTGTGTAGTAGGGCTTTTGGTTGTAAACCCTACTTTAATTTGGGATGTCTGAGTTCGTGGATGTTGAGTTGTAGGGCACATTGAAGGCATATGTCAGTTAGTGAAGGTGGGTAGTTCCTGGTGATGGGTGTATCCTTAAGTTTATGTAGTCGTGTGTCCCTGGTGCTTGCATTAGAAACTATAGTACATATCCTTTTTGCTAGGTTGAAGGGGATATTCATTCTGGTATGTCTGGAGTGCCATGTGTTGAACGGTAGATATTGCTTGGAGTCTGTGGGCTTATAGTATATATTTGTTTCTATTACGTTGTTAGATTTCTTAATGAGGATGTCGAGGAAGGGAAGTTGTTGATGGCTATATTCCATCGTGAATTGAATGTTACGTCTAGTCCATTTGTAAGTGCTTGAAATTCTTTAAGTCTTTCTATACTTTCATGCCAAAGAAAGAAACAATCATCCAGGTATCTCTTCCAGTTATTTTCTATGTAGAGGGAGAATGGGCTGCCGTATTTTTCTGGAACCTTACGATAAATACTAATTTCTAGATATCCCATAACTAGGTTAGCAAAGGAGGGGGCCATTCTCCTACCCATCGCAGTCCCCGATTTTTGTCGATAGAAGTTGTCTTTGAAGACGTAGCAGTTATTCTCCAAGATAAATTTTAGCCCTTCTATCACGAATTCCTTTTTGATGCGATGTTGGA
>NC_042997.1:62815858-62833358 GCF_006345805.1 Octopus sinensis
CTGATTGCATGCTTATGTCATACATTCACATATGCATATGTGCAGACATTCACTTATTTACAGATATCCAAAGAAAAACCAAATATATTTGCCATGTTCTTACTGATCACTTTTCTTTAAATTGCTAGATTTCAAGCTCTTCCTCTCAACCCGAGAATCACGTATGTACATGCATTAATACCTAGGTATGGATAGATGGATGGATGCATATGTTTATAAAAGCATGAATTTGAACGTAAATTTGCAATAAATGCTTCACTATTAAAAAAGACCATAATTGACACAGTAGGACAATAAGAAACGTGCTTCTATTGAATTCAAGATAAAGCAACTAGTTATATTGGTTTCAAATTTTGGCACAAGGTCAGCAGGTTTGGGGAAGAAGATAAGTTGGTTCAATTGACCCCAGTTTTCATCAGGTGCTTATTTTATTGACTCTGAAAGGATGAAAGGTAAAGTTAACCTCGACAGAATTTGAACTCAGAACATGAAAACTGAAGAAATGCTGCTAAGCGTTGAGCCCGGCGTGCTAACGATTCTGCCAGCTGATCGCCTCGGAACAACCAGCAATATTGATGAATATAAACTATATAAAAATAAAAAACAGATTCCGTCGAAAAGTCCAGTTTGTATAAAATCATACGTTTTTAATAATTATTTTTATATCAATTTAATCGGGAAAAACAGTTATGGACATAAGTGATTGCAGTAATGGACTAATTTGTTGTTGTTGTTAAACACTTGGTCATCCTTGTTTGAACTGACCTATCATTGAAGCCGTTACATTTATTATCACACCTCTTTTATTCAGTTTGTGCATCTTGCTTCATATTATTCAATGTGACCTCCCTACATAAAAACAATAAGAAAAAATTTAAGGATCTTTGACTGTCATATAAATTGATCACATAGAGCAGGGGTAAAGCAACGTTTTCATACCAAAAGTTAATTCCACGTTCATAAAAGACTCAATGAGGGCAAGTCACTATCAAAAACACTAAAGAATTTTCTAATTCAAAATTATGTTCAAGATTACGCTATTGTAGGATAGACTTGGAAATATAGGTCATATGACTATTGTTCAGCGACGTCATAGAATGCTTCAATTTCCTTTTTCAGTGACAGTATTCTTGACTGCGTATAGAAATGAGCCCAAGCTCTGATAGTGTTTTATAATTTCCTCGGTTGATTCACTAAGGTGGATTTATAAATCTTGTAACAATAGAAATATGTTTGCAATAAGACTTAGCTTGTAGCATATCGATTGTATACGCTCTAATTGTTTGGGATGCATGTGATCATCCATAATAATGATTTCCCTCTATGAGAACATTTTAGCCCAAATAAACATTGCAATTGCTACCTTAGGTCAGGCCCATTTTTAACACCATGAAGCGGTGTGACGTGGTTGGATTTTGATTTCTATACGAAAATACTACGTCGACGATGAAGTACAGGTAAGAGCAGAGCTTGCCACACAGCTTATAAGGCAGTTCGCGGAAAAAGAGTTTTCAAGCTCCAGAAACCTCATATAAAGGAAGTTTCACTTACAAGAAGACTTCCAGTTTTCAGACTACTTCTACAAGAGTTGTCCTGGCCTCGTACAACATTCTGCAAACTCTCCAAAGTAATCGTTGCTCATACAAAACATCAGCACTTTTTTCAAATTCAGGAAGTTTTTGTTAAATATCCCCATCCTCCCCCTTTGTAATGAACAGTATGGTCTCTCATATATTTCTTGTACATTCATAAATCACTTCTGGGTGGTGCATTACCGAGTGTCTTCTTTGCACCAATTTGTCCTTTTTGCAAAATAATGGAGGAATACTAGATTTTATATGTTATTTTATCTCTTGCCTCGAATTTCTTTTGGAGCTGAATCATTTCCCTTCACTAGTATTACTATGTTGCTATTGTTGTCGTTGTTCCCATTTCTGCCCAGGTTTTTGGTGATTTTTTTTGGATTAGTCAGAGAAGAGAAGTTAATGACCATGATCGCTGAAAGACATCTGGGACTGGTGGATTGAAAGAAAGGAAATGATCGTGACCCACAGTCTGCTACTGTAAGAATCACTACATCAAGACATCGACTGATAACCTGTTTACCATCGAGTGGGCTGCATTGAACCACCAAGGGTCAGGTGGTTGTCTTAAACTGGACAACTTTTAAATCTGTCGCTCAAGAACATGCACAGGCCATACAACAGTCTTTCATACAGTTTCTGTCCTGCCAAATTTTATTCGTAATGTTTGGGTCAATTGGAAAATATGGAAGGATATTAACCCAAGGATGATATGCTGCGGGATCGCATCTAAAAGTCACATTCTTGCGAATCTGACTTAACCGCATAACTATATGGACATATGTACGCCCATGTTGTTACTAGTATTCATTCAAATTCATTCTGCTTTCCATTTTGCTATTATCGAATTGGCAGACGCCTTTCTTTTTTGTGCTACTGCCATTCATGCTCTTACAGTTTGTCTCCTCTTCCTATTACTTTCCATTACATTATGTAAAAGTACTGGTTACCTTGTTGGCAAAAGGAAAAAAACATAATAAAAATTAATTCTACTTGAGTGGAGAAATTCGGTAAAACTGTTCTACGTTTGAAACTCAAGGCATTGCAAATGCAAAGTAGCAATAAAACATATTTTACAGCTAATGAAAGCCAACATTTTGTTTTGAGTTACGCTGGACATGCCTGACTTATTTATTAGGCAATAAAAAAAAATATTATTAATAATAATAATGTTAATAATGATTATGATAACAATAATATTAATGCAAAATGATACTCCTTTCCACTATAGGTACAAAACTTGAAATTTCGGGGAGGGGGCTAATCGGTTACATCAACCTCAGTGTTTAACTGGTGCTTATTCTATCAACCTCAAAAGAATGAAAGGCAAAGTCTACTTCGGTGGGATTTGAACTCAGAACATAAAGACGGACGAAGTGCCGCTAAGCTAATGGTGCGAGAGCCATTCTAGGATTTACAAACATGTGGCGATGCACTAAAATATTTGTATTAAAACGAGAGTTTGTGTAAAAACAATATACAATAAGTTTATTAGAATAAGGATATTAGACGTTTTATGCAAAGAAATACACACGCACACATACGCACACATACATATTGAACGCCATACGATATTTAAAGACTTTCTGAACTGATTAAAAAAAAACCTTCCTTCGTCTTCCTTTTAAGATAAAGCCTTCCATTATCACTATTTCTGTGGATGGTGTGCACAGTGTTTTAAGGATTTCAATATCAAGGGAGCAACTTTTTTGCACCGTTCAGACAACTATCTGAAACTTTGGTTGCATTGTTGGTTCATCTTGTTGTAAGAAGAATGCTTAAAAGCCACATGTCAATAGCTCTGATTAGCAGACCTATATTTAAAGACAGACATTCTAACCATGACAGTCTTTGTTTTACATGTTTCTTGCTATATTCAGCAATGTTGAGACAATAACTGATATCGGTTTCAGCTCCAAAATAAATAGAAGCACGAGCAGACTATCTCCTTAGAGTACTCCTATTGAAATATATGTAATGTTATAGTCAGTTGCTGTGTATTAGATTACCTCACGAAGATGGTTGACCAGCTTTTTGTAATCTGAGCCTTTCATTGACAACCAGTGGAATAACAGGTATTTTGCTAAATGCAGAGATGACAGAAAACATAGACGGGAAATAGTCTAATGTCGTAATGTAATTAGATCTTATTGTCTCAAAAGTTTCTATCACATTAATTTATTTATATTTATTACATCAGGAAATATAGCTTTATTAATTAAAAGTTGTTCGATACATCAGTCAATTCCATTTTTACACTTCTAGTATATGTTTGGTGTAGCAATCAATTTGGAGAAACTGGTTGAAGCAGTTTAAGCAATCAGCAGGTCTATAGATTTCGAGTAGATCAGTTTATACGAAGCTAGTTTAGTACATCAATTGCTTTTCATCTGTGGTTCTTTTAGATGTAGATATGAATGGCTTCTGTAATACGTCAACATCTTGCACCAGTATTAAGTCTCTTGTTTGGGACGTTCTTATGAACGTCTCTGGTGAGAGTTTCTGAACTGACAATGTTTGCTTTACAGTTGATATTGATACAGCATTTTCTTCTAATTGTATTCAGCTATGAATGCAAAATCATTATTCTTTGTAAGCCTTTTATTGGCAACCGCTAAGGCAACTGATACGGTTGATAAAATCAGTGATGTCAATGCATATAGGCGGCGAAAATCATTATTTTCTTTCAAAATTCCAGGTTAAAACGATGTAAGATCCTTTTAGAAAAGGCTCTTTTTACAGAGTTATATTCTCTTATCCTTAGCTGTACATCTTGCAGACTACTGACAAATGTGTTAGCAGTTTGTGGGGACAGGGTTAAGTCGCTTAAAGTGATCCCAGTACTTGACTGGCACTTATTTTATCGACCCTGAAAAGTTGAAAGGCAAAGTCGACCCTGGCAGAATTTGAACTCAGTACGTCATGACGGACGAAATACCACTAAGCATTTTTCCCCCGGCGTGCTAACGATTCTGCCAGATCACCTCTT
Source organism: Octopus sinensis (assembly GCF_006345805.1). NCBI lineage: Eukaryota > Metazoa > Mollusca > Cephalopoda > Octopoda > Octopodidae > Octopus > Octopus sinensis. The sequence continues at coordinate 62,820,431 of NC_042997.1, forward strand.
TGATCAAATGTGTAATAATGATGATTAGTTTATGTTGTCATAAATAGTAATGAAAATTATGACTCAACGTCTCGAATTTTTGTTTTTGTGTTATATAAGTTTGAAATGCAGTATTACCCTACAGTATAATTCAATTTTTCGTAAGATTGCACCTTACTTATATATCAAAATGTAATGTGGATTAACTACCATTTAAAAATATGATCACTAATTTGATAAGTCATTTAGGCATACAGCAAACGCATATGTAGCATGTGATACTATGTAGAAGCCTTCTTATAAATCTATCTGCATTCTGTAACTTTTGCATAATATGAGTTAATGCAATGGCTTGGTCTCATTCCTTTCTTAAACTATCCACCCCTATAATCACCTTCAATATTAGCATGGGGAAAGGAAAAGCAGAAAATTAAAAAACAATTTTAATTAGGAAATGATAATCTAGTCACATTCAACAGCACGAAAATGCAATTTCGATTCATATTTAGGAAACTATATTGCACTACGCTTCTCTCTCTTTCTCTTTCTCTTTCTCTTACTTGCTGAGCAACGAAATCAAAACACTAAACGTGCTCCAAATGCTAGGCTGCATAATGTCTAATAGTCATTAGACTAGCTGTGAAGAAGAGAGAAGTTACTAGAAAACTGTCGGAAGCCACCGAGAAAGCAAGCCATTACATCTGTGGTGTAATAAGAACGAGCATTGAGGGTAGTAGACACATTTGGCCCAGACATGCAGCATCTGACTTGTGCTTTTGTGCAAGAGTTTTGTTGCCTACATCGATGGGTGGCCCCGAATAGTTCTTGTGCCGTAGTGCAAGGGGCCAAAACACCCTCAGTTTTGTTTCTCCGCCAGATGAAACATCGACTTCTGCATTCTGAGACGTAATGCAGTAGGAATTTCTGCGCACAAGCGTTTACAGCCCCATCAAAAATATGTTGCCGAAACACCAACAGATGCGGTTTCATTTTTTAAGACCCGAGAAAACATCAACTCGGGCCAGTTACTGATTCTGTTAAACAAATGACAAGACAAGCATGGTAATACTGCTCATGTATATGTGCCGGTAATGTTACTACACATACAAACATCAATGACCACTTCCAAACGAACTGATTGAATTTGATTCCCTATCGACGCTTTACAACAACTACCACACTCAAACGCACTCTTTTTTCTCTACTTCCCTACTACAACGGCCTATGACCCTTTCAACCATTTGTAAAAATACTCCATAAATTCAGATATCTACTCACCTTGAATCCCTTCACTCAATCTGCCGTGGGTGACATTCCAGCATTCATCCTAAATACTTTGCTTAATTTTCCATTTCAAGAACAGTGATATTCTGGGATTAACTCCTTGTCCACGTTATTTCTCCACACACCAACTCAAAACGTTGGACTTAACACGGACAACATCAATTTTATTAGTGTGTCAAGACACGCAAATGTCATCACCACAGAGTCCTCTTCAAACTTATAAAAATGATTTAAATGACCACTATAAGACAACATATAGGTTGTCATTTTTAAAGTTTATTATAATATATATATATATAAAGGACGCATGGCGTTAGATCATATAATAATATAAATATATATATATAAATTGATATATAAATATATGCATATATACATACATATATGTACATACCTACAGATATATGTATATATACATGCACATATGGGTACAGGACATCAAAAAAACGTTGAACACAATGAGAAACGAAAAAATAAAAGCAAAAACATAGAAAACGAAATTATTTTCGAACAAAGAAAAAAACAAACAGAGAAACCAGACATGCAACATAAAGAATATTCCTCTTCATCAGTGTCCCTGTTTCTTCTACTCCGCGTTTCGAAGACAAGGACAATACGCGACTTCGTTGAAATAATCCTTCCAGCAAAGCAAATTAAATGAAATTTGGGATATTTTGCGGAGGGTGAAAGTGGTAACAAAAACAGGACAGTGAAAACAAGACAGTAAAAACAAACGGCGAGGGCTGTTAAGCCAAGACGATAGAGAAATTGTTATGAACGCTAGGAAGACGAGCTTATGAGAGGAAACAGTTATAAGCACGTGTTGTCTTTAGCAAGGAAATGGGCAGAAAGATAGATTCCCTTTCGTCACGTGTCATCGACGAGAGGATCAAGGCGGAAGAGTGAGAGAGAGGGAACGGTGAAGAGAAGAGAAGAATAAGGAAGGGTGGGAGAGAAAACCAGAACGATGAAGAACGAGAGAGGGAGAGAGATAGACAGAGAAGAGATAGTCTCTACTATCTCTTCTCTGCCTACATCTCTCCCTCTCTTGTTCTTCATCCTTTCTGATTTTCTCTCCCACCCTTCGCTATTCAGCGAAAGGTTGAATTAATGCAATTTAAGAAATTGAATTTGTCTGGACATTTGCTCATATGATTTAGGTAAACTCATATGCCATAGGGAAAACATGAACCTGAAGTCGTGAGATTGATATTTCGTTTGAATAACAAGAAGTCAGATTCGTCTTCTTCCCACGCAAACTTAATTCGACTTCTGAATTTCAATCTATAAATTTTGCCGATGTATGAATCTCCTACCTTCCTCGAAATCTTTTCAGCAACCTTTTTTGATGTCCTGTACCCATATATGCATATATATTTTATATATATATATATATATATATATATATATATTAACAATTGAGGATAAAATCTTTAAAAGAAATTATCAGTAGTCAGCGTGAAAAACCTCGTAAGAGAAAAAATCCGTAAATTCTTCCTCTTTGAAAATATTCATTTATATTATATTGAGGGTACTACTATTCGTAGATACCAACACGCTAAGAGGGACCAATGCGGTCAAAACTACTAAAAATAAACAAAATTTTACCGAATGCAAAACTTCAAAACACATCATTTTAAAAAAGAATTCAGTTACATCTTAGCGTGTTGGTATCTACGAATAGTAGTACCCTCAATATAATATATATATATATATATATATATATATCCCTTTATTTAACTACTTGTGAAGTCATTCACTAGTGAATTGCATCACACACAACATGGAGCAAATTTCGTCTTAAGAAAAAATATATATTCAAATAAGTAAAACATAATATCATGAATAGCGATAGCGAAACCGGTCAATATATTAAAAATTATATTAAAACTACGGTAAGTGTGCGTATTTCCCTTTTAAATTTCTTATATATATATATTTATAGAATATATTTACAGAATATGCTTCAACACACGAACTCACATAAATAATCTTACAAGCCAAATCCCCAAACGAAATATATATATATATATAATATATATATATATATATATTATATATATATATATATATATATATATATATATATATATATATTATATATATATATATATATATATATATATATATATATATATATATATATATATATATATATATATATATATGTGTGTGTGTGTGTGTGTGTCTGTGTGTGTAAAAACAGTCAAGGTAGAAAATGCTAAAAAATTTTTAAAAAACATTTCAGTACTGGTTTCATTCATTGAGACCTTTTCAACTGTTAGTATGGAAAACAATTAAATTAAAAGAAAAAGTTTTGTTAAAGAATATTTGCATAGTATTCAAATACAAGGAGCATTTTCCTTGTTTCTGCCTGTCTCTGTCTCTCTAGTTTATTCTCGTGGGTTCGAGGTCGTTGTGAATTATTGGCAGAGAAGAATAAGAAGAAGAAGGAGGAGGAGGATAAGAAGAATGCGAGAGTGCCACATGACTAGGGTGTTACAATACTTACGTTGCTAGAAATAAGTGCTAAAAATCTCTAATGCTATAATTAAAGCACATAATTGTATACATATGTACTGATTATAATCGCCCGAAAATACCAGTCGAGAATTACCTATACTGATCGGTCTGTTTCGGCTAATTCCGTACTGAAATGTTTTTTATAAAATTATTTTATTATTTTCTACCTTGACTTTCTCCCTCCATATATAATAACTCGTGTGTTCCTTTTCAACCTTTTACACACACAGAGACACAGACACACACACACACACACACACACACACACACACACACACACACACACACACACACACACACACACACACACACACACACATATATATATATATATGGTGATCCAACATGGTCGCAGTCAAATGACTGAAACAAGTAAAAGAGTAAAATAATAAAAGAATATAAACACACACACTCGCTTCTGAAATTGTCTTTCAATATATTTCTATTACTACCTTTAATGTCAATAAAATAACATCACAAATGACTATGATGAATTATCTATTTGACTATATCATTACCTAGGGTATTAGATTAGAACTGTGAAAATATTTTGGATAAATGTATTTTGACAGATGGGCAAACAGACAGACGCAAACGCGCATGACACGTACACACACACTCTCTCTCTTTCGCTCCCTCAGCCTCCCACACATATAGATAGGAATCGATATAGATGACTGAAAAGATGAAATTCCTTTTAAAATTATTGATAAACTGTAATATCGATTTCAAATTTTAGCACAATGCCAGCAATTTCAAGGGAGGAGTTAAGTCGATTATATGGACCCTAGCGCTCAACTGGTACTTGTTTTATTGACTCCGAAGGGATGAAAGGCAAAGTCGACCTCGGCCATGAGAAACAGTAATGAAGGTATCAAATGTTGGCACAAGGCCAGCAATTTAGAGATTTCCGAATTCATATGAGTATCAATCAAGGCATTCGACATTTTAGAATACTGTAAAAATTTGATATAAATTATATATTTGATACTTCGGACATTATTTATGGAATGACCTGATATATACGACAAGCTTCTTTCAGTTGTCGTCTACCAAATCCTCTCTATTGTACTTGCCCAGGTTGCCACGTAGTGAGACTGATATATATATATATATATATAAACAATGATAGATCATTTAATGATACGTTTTTTTGAGAGATAAGTAAACTTTTTTATTTAAAAAATATTATTGTAGTCTATATAACTATTGATTGTTAAATATGAATTTATAATTTTTTCATTTGTTAATGATAATTTAGATATGTTCATTTATTTAATTAGTTTATAATTAATATATCTGAATTTTAAGATATTAATTAGTCACTTTGCGATCTAGATCGTAAAAATGTTTTTAATAATAGTAATAAGTATTTTATAAAGATAGGTTATACGTTTTTAATTTGGAATTTTTCAATTCTTAAATTGTATTTCATACATGTTTTCTAAAGATATCTATGTAACTAATAATGGACTAATTTATTCATTGGTTATATGTTTATATGTTTATTGATAGAAAAAATATAGATTTTTAATTACTATTTTTGTTGATTATAAATTAGATATTTATTTTTATGTATTTATTATTTTATTTGCGAAATAAAATCTAAAAATATTAATAGTAATTGTTTTGTTAAATAGTTTGGTAATTAGATATCGGAGTCTAACTAGGTAACAGATATTTTATAGTTTATTAATGTTTTTTAAGCTAAATTATATCTTCGCAGATAAATATATTTTTCTATCTATTTACTCTATTTTTTTACCTTAAATATTTAACATAATAAATGTATTGTAGGAAACTGATCCTAATGTTTTAAGTTTCAAATTAAGTTAATGGAGTTTTTTCAATAAGAAAAATATTGTTAAACTCTATTTGTTATTATTCTTAACCTGAAGATTGACAATAATTTTAAATTGAATTCATTTTAATTAAATTAAAATTTAATTGTAATTCGAATTTAATCATAGCCATGAAAGGTGCGTTGTTTTTTTACTTATACTTTTTTATACATTTTGTGATCTAGTTATATGTTTTATAAAAATATATTTTATTTGTTATTTATGTTTTGGTTTATGTCTATCATTGTTTGAATTGCATAATAGTGGCTTTATCTCTAATTTATATTTTATATATTTATACTGTGAAATTTGATTTAATACTAAATTGAATTTTCCCTGTAAGTTTGGAGTTATACTCCCTAATATTATATATATATATATGTATATATCTCTTATACTCTTATACTTGTTTCAGTCATTTGACTGCGGCCATACTGGAGCACCGTCTTTAATCGAGCAACTCGACCCCGGGACTTTTGTAAACCCAGTACTTATTCTATTGGTCTCTTTTGCCGAATCGCTAAGTAACGGCGACATAAACACATCAGCATCGGTTGTCAAGCAAGGCTAGGGGGACAACCACAGACACATAAACACACACACGCATATATATATACATATATACGACGGGCTTCTTTCAGTTTCCGTCTACCAAATCCACTCACAAGGCTTTGGTCGGCCCGAGGCTACAGTAGAAGACAGCTGCCCAAGGTGCCACGCAGTGGGACCGAACCCTGAACCATGTGGTTGGTAAACAAGCTACTTACCACACAGCTACTCCTGCGCCTATATATATATATATATATATATATATATATATATATATATATATATATTATATATATATATATATATATAATATATATATATATATATATAATATATATGTATATATATATATATATATATATATGTATGTATGTATGTATGTATGTATGTATGTATGTATGTATGTATGTATGTATGTGTGTGTGTATGTATATGGTATGAAAATGTGAGTTGAATTTACAATGGAATTGGAAACGAATTCCAAGAATAATTGATTTTGTAAAAAACTTCATAGTGGAAAAATAACTCGAGAATGTATATGTAGATGTGCTAAAGCTGCATAATTGCTTTAAATTCATTGGGAAAAAAGCGTTGAAGTTGATGGTAAAATTAATTTCACAATGATTCTAAAAGGATTTTAAAAACAAATATTTTCATTTATTCGTCCATCTGCTTAGATTCCCTCTATCTGCTTAATTAATTATGTATGTATGTATGTACGAATGTGTGTATGTATGTTTGTGTGTGCGTGTGCGTGAGCGTCCATGCATGCATATGTGTATGTATGTATGTATGTATGTATGTATGTATGTATGTATGTATGTATGTATGTATCTATCTATCTATCTATCTATCTATCTATCTATCTATCTATCTATCTAATCAGTTGCTGTCGTGGCTGTATATTTACATATGTCTGGCAATGTTTCCCTGTATGTGAATGTTTGTACCAATGTGCCACGAAAATCTATGCATCATATGTGTATGTTTTTATTAAACGAAAACCGAAAGAAACTCGCTTTTAAGCACATACGCGTACATGCAAACATATGAACATATACATAGATCTGTAAATATCGACATATTTCTCCTCTCACTGGAACTTGCCGTTATAAATTTTTGAAGAGGATATATTACAGGAACTGCATCATTAAAAATTAAAAAATCTAATTAAATTAAGCAATGTCACACTGGGAGGATGGACAACTGTTGCAGCGCAATGCAATCTACTGTTCACTCCGCTTCATAATCTCGCACACTCATACACACGTACAAACCCAAACATACGCATGCAGACACGCAAGAAAACGAAAGAAAGTAAGCAACACTTTATTATTTTATTTATATATATAAAGATAGCTGTTATTTTGTTACTGGAAATAGTTTTTGTTTACTTGTTAGAGAGCTAGGTGGTCATAATCGCCTAATTGGTGCTTTGTTTCATTATTTCCCTAATAATAACTTCACGAAGTGTCGTTGTTAATTATAAAATTCATCAGCTGACTCGACTACAGTATTGGCGAGAAAGTGAAAAAAATGAGGTCAATGTTGTTTATTAGCATGCTTCTCTCGAACGATGGATAAAATGCCTTATATTCAATTACGCCCATTTTTTTTTACATTGCGTGTTCTGACAATGCTAGAGTCTATATAACTTTTATTCTTATGTACTGAGGCTGATTTGATTGGCTACAACGTTTCCCTATACCTATGTAGTATTTTATTAGTGTAAAAAACCTATATTAGTATTCTATTTACGAATATTAAGATGGCAAGCTGCGAGAATCTTTAGCAGCATTTTGTCCGTCTTTATGTCCTGAGTTCAAATTCCGCCAAGTCGACTTTGCCTTTCATCGTTTCGGGGTCGAACACTGTGGACGATGTAACTAACCAGTCCCCTCCCCCCAAATTTTATCCCTTGTGCCCATAGAAGAAAGGACATCTACGAATATTCATACCGCGTCTTTGAATAAAATAAGTCAGTAGGTACTATCGATAAGTCGTCGCATTCTTAGATGAAGAGTAGCAGTTCCTTTTCCGTCGTAATGTAGGGTAAAAGGTCAAGATTCTTGACTTTCGAATAATAAACACAGATAATTTTTACCTATAAACAGCGTGAGCCTTGTATAAAGTGTTAGACTTAATTCATCTCCCGGGATTATACGACTACTCGACCCTTGTATACTTATAGCTATGCCTATTCTGTAGTAGTGTTCAATTCAATTTAAGGTATCAATGACTGTAGGAGAGGGATTTTTTTCTCCTGAAGTGATCCCCAACAATGCATATATTTGTCTCGACATGAAGAATTGGTAGAATTCATTTTTACCTGACCATATTATTGGCTATCAAAACTAGTCTTCCGGCAAATCCAAGTTGAAGTACTTGGTTTGAAGAACATCAATCTATCATGAGATAGAAGGTCATCTTTTCAATTCCTACACAGGAATAGATCTACGGATTGGTTACATTTACGTTTAACTGCCATGACTATTTTAAGGGGTTAATTAAAGAAAGCATTATGTACTGCAGTTTCGTTATTTTGAGAATGCCAGAATGTAGTCATTATTTTAAACTTCTTGCGGGTTTATGAACACAATCAATTATGTAATGATTTCGTGGTTAGGCATACGACAAACAGGTTTGAAGGAAATGTGTAAATCGATTACGTCGAATTCAGTAGTTGATTGTTATTTTGTTATTCAACGACCAAAGAAGGATGAAAGGCAAAGTTGCCATTGAACTCAGAAATAAAGAACTGAAACAAAATACTGCCAGGTATTTTCCCCGATGTTGTAACAATTTTTCTAATCCACCGTTCTATGTAACATGATTTGATAATAGTAGGTTCAAAATTCCACCAAGGTCGACTTTGCCTTTTATCCTTCTGGAGTAGATAGAAAAAAGTACCGGCTGAATACTGGAGTCGAAGTAATCACCTTATCTCGTACCATGAAATTTGCGGGCCTTGTGCCAAAATTTGAAACCGGTATTAGTGGGTTCAAAGCGACGAATAGACAGAATCGTTAGCACGCCGGACAAAATCTTTAGCAGCGTTTCGTCTGTCTTTACATTCTGAGTTCAAATTCTACCGAGGTCGATTTTTGCCTTTTATCCTTACGGGGTCGATAAAATAAGTACCATTTAAGCCCGGGAGTCGATGTAATCGACTTAGCCCCTCCCCAAAATTGCTGGCTCTGTGCGAAAATTTGAAACCGTTATTAGAGAGTTCAAACAGATATCAAGACTAAACATTTTATCTGAATCACTAATAGATCATATCATGAGATGACCACATAGAAGCAGTATAAGTGATTAGTTCAGAACTTCGTTTCATAGCAAGGTCCTGCGTTCGATGACCCTGTGTGGTATCATGATCCAGATTTTTTTCTTATATCCTCAAGTCTACTTGTATTTTGTGAGAGAAACTGCGTAGAAAAGTATGTCGAAGTCCGGCAGTTGAATTGTATCTAAAATTGCTATATGCTGAGTCACACTCAGTCTCTTTGAAGATAACTGGTACTTATTTAATCGCCCCCAAAAGGATGAAGGACAAAGTTAACCATCGCGGAATTCGAACTCAGAACGTAGAGACGGACGAAATGTCGCAGAGCATCTTACCCGGTGTGCTAACGTTTCGACTAGCTCGCCGCCTAAAATCCTGTTTTTATAGTAAGCAATCTAGATATATGAAGAGACATTAGATTCCAGGAGTTGAAATAACTGGATTTTATATTATCAAAACATCGTTAAATTTCTTAGTATCATGCTGTCTACAGCTTCGTTTGGCAACTTTTATGTACCAACTCTCATTCAGATGATACATGAACCTATGCTCATTTGAAGAAACTTTTTGTGGAAAAAGACCAGATATAACAGCATTATATAGATTGTATAATATACACAAGGGTAGTCGAGATACAACTAGCATTTGTGTTTCGTGAGATTGAATTGCATATGAATATTTCTCTGTACTACATCCGAAGATGTTCTACCGTGCTATTCCTACATGCCTTCTTTTCACTTATTGTTATTCTAAATATTATATCCAAGCTCTGTTAGATCTGAACTACGGCAGTATTCTTCATAAAAGTCTACTACTACTACTACTACTACTACTACTGCTGCTGCTGCTACTACTACTGCTGCTGCTGCTGTTGCTGCTGTTGCTACTGTTGCTCCCCACTACTACTACTACTACTACTACTACTACTACTACTACTGCTGCTGCTGCTGCTGCTACTGTTGCTCCCTACTACTACTGACACCTATATTAAAAATAGGAAAATTAATTGTTTGTATTATCGGAAAATTGCAAGACTTCATATATCTACTATATAAAATTTAAAACAGAAACCATTCTCGTCTTCATGTCTACTCTGTGATTGATTGTGAAGCACCATACCTATTTCAAATATAGACATTCTACTGGTAAAGTAGTTTGTCAATTAGCACAAGTTTATCAACTGATACACTTACTGTCTATTCTAATGAAATCAATAATATAATTTTCTCTCATATTTTCTCACACTTCTGAAAATTTATTTGCCATTGTCCCTCTAGTACACAAGGCAAAGGATACTCATAATGTTTGCCAGTTGAGTTGTGGATATCTTAACTTTAAGAGGAGAGAACAAAGTTCAGTATCTATTTAAAGTGAATTTCGATGCTGATAAGAACAATGGCTAATATTCTCTTGCTAGGTTTCGCTGCTTATTTTGTCATGTTTGTATGAACCAGCAATGATAGAGAAATGTAACCCATTGCCTATCCTGTGATACCGAAGGCATATTTCAAAGGTATTCGTGTACCATATATGAGACACATTTCCAATTATTTTCAACTAGTAGAATAGCTTAGGTCTTATGAAAGGAAAACTTTATATTATTCAGATCGTATGAAACAATGGCTGACTAAAAGTCTGAAAACGAGCGTGGGTGTTTAGGCCAAACTGACGAAAATGCTTTGGACAGGCAAAAGGTTAATGATTCCTAATTTACGAAGCGGACGGAAATATGAAATTTTTGATAAGAAATCAAGATAAAGAAATCGCTTGGGAAAAATTAAAATATCGAAATATTGCAAAAGGAGGCAGAAAATTAACAAAACTTAAAATTAGTTACTAATCCCATTTAGTTAACTATATGACTTATGTAAAATTGCTTCTGCTACTACGAAACATTTATAATAGCGCATGCTTCTTGAATGGCATGTCAGATTCTGGGTTCTACATGTTTAAGTACTAATATGCCAGACCAAAATGCTTCTTTCCTTTGCTAAGCTTTTATACATACACTTCGACATGTCAAATTATGAGATGAAGCTATGAATATTTCCAGATTTTTACTATTACAATAAACTAAAGTAATATTTGGTTATTTAATAATGCAGGAGCTTCTGAAATGAGATGTGTGTAATATAGATATAAAAATATTCAAATAAATAAAAAAGAGTTTCAGTAGATATAAATGTACAGCTTTCTTCCTATCGATGTTATGGTTTTGACAGTAATTTTAACAAACGTCACAAGAACAAGTGTTTTATTCAGTAATTTCAACTGGTAATTATTATGAAACAAATAATCTGTAACTCGAACAGCTGCAGAAGCAATTTCGCAGTGTGTATACTCCCCTACATACTTTTAGATTTATAACTAGTATAGTCATACTGTTCATATGCTTATGTACAGCCGCAATAGTATGTGAATGTTTCAAAATTCCAAAGGAAAGAACAAAAATAAATAAACTCACACGAAAGAAAAATAAACAAATATTTAATATAGATTTAGTGAACCATTGAAATACGTTCAGTTCTAGCCTTCAGATATCGAGTGATATTTACTTGAGGCGTATCAATATTGATTTCTCCCAGTGGCGTAAGGAAGCTGAAAATTTATTGGGAAGGGGATCGAGCAACTTAATCAACCCAATGTAGAATAGGCACTTATCTTCTCGACCTGAGAAGAATAAAATACAAGATTAACCACAGTGGAATTTGAAATTTGAAAGTAAACAAACTTGATAAAGCGCTGTAAGGAATTTCTTTTCCACTCTACAACATGTGAAGTTTGTGCCATTTCACATTTTTTCACTTTGCAATCATAAGAGAAGCCAACGAGAAGAAACTAAAACCTTTGTGTGGGTTACTCACTTTGCCCTAAATTTCAAACAAATCTCCCTCAAATCACACCCTGATATCTGATATAAGGAAAGGATACTCTAATTCACGCAGTCCTAAATACTAAAAAGACCTGACGCTCACCGCTTGAAAAGCCTTTGAATATTGCTCTGTACGAGCAAAACAACAGTAACAACAAAAACAGCGACAGCAACAACAGAAACAACAGTCACAAACGAAGGACCCAAAATAATCTCGTCATTTGCTATCCTTTTTTTTTAACACGAAATTGCATTGCCGCTTTTGGTTATTGTTTAGTCATGGACAACCAGCGGCCCGTGAGACTTTCTGAATCACCCGCCTAACGAAAAATTACCTTGATATACTTCACTAGTGTGATCCACCTGATGATGAACCATGTCTCATATGGCTCACTTCCCGATAAAGGTTGCTCATGCCTGGATGGTAAAAGTAGCAACTCTCAATATTCTGCTTTGCAGTCGGAAGACATGCTGCTGAAAATATCTCTCCAAAACTGTTTTCTGAGCCACAACTGATACACTCAATAGCCAATTCATCGAAAGATCTACATTTCATAACCTATCAATGGCATGGCTCTTACCTTTCAAAATGCT
>NC_042997.1:62840858-62910858 GCF_006345805.1 Octopus sinensis
ATATATTACTTATGAATAAACTAGTGTACTCATTTCGTCAAAAATGACGACCGTTTCCTGAATTATATAGAACATTTTGCAATAAGAATTAGCAGAGTTTCTCTACTACTACTACTACACACACACATTATTTTCTACTCCAAGCGTAAGGCCCGAAATTTTTGGGGGAAGGGGCCAGTCGATTAGATCGATCCTAGTACGCAACTGGTACTTAATTTACCAACCCCGAAAGGATGAAAGGCAAAGTCGACCTCAGCGGAATTTGAACTCAGAACGTAAAGACAGAAGAAATACCGCAAAACATTTCGCCCGGCGTGCTAACGTTTCTACCAGCTCGCCGCCTTACAAACACACATATTGTTTTTATATTTGCTTTTTGGTATCCATTCATGTAGGCGGATGATATTAACTATGTAAGCGTGGCAGACTTCATACAGTCAATAAAAATACTATGCCAATAAAGAAATTTTACGTCAAAACGTTTGATATTGGATATATTTTATCGGTATTGAAAGATGCTTTGTTGTTGTTGTCTAACTTTTGAGAGCTCAAAATAGGCACATTTATCAGCAAAGCAGTTCTAGCTATAACCGTCCCTTCTTTTGTTTCAGCTGTATATAAGGATGCATTACTCAGTTCACTCTTTAGCTCGTTCAGGGTTCTTTCGTGGGGTAACTAACAAATCAGACAAATTTGAATTAGTTCAGCCTGTTTTGTTCTGTAGATACTCTCATTCCTCTGTTTGTCGCAGTAAATTTCATAATCATTTTGATAATATTGTCTTTAGTCAGCTGAAATTATTTATTAGAGCCGAAATATAACACAAACTTAAGTTTGTCAATCTATTCTTTATCATGTAGTAAGTTTCACGACTTTCCTATCCTTGTAACTAACAAATCTTCAAGTAAATCACAATATATTATTTAACTAGTGTAGCTGATTTTGCTCTATTTTGTTCACTGCTCCACCTCTGTATATTGAAGTGATATTAATAACCTGCTCAGGGCGACGATCTGGTAGAAACGTTAGCACGCCGGGCGAAATGCTTAGCGGTTTTTCGTCTGCCGTTACGTTCTGAGTTCAAATTTTGCCGAGGTCAACTTTGCCTTTCTTTCTTTCGGGGTCGATTAAATAAGTACCAGTTATGCACTGGGGTCGATATAATCGACTTAATCCGTTTGTCTGTCCTTGTTTGTCCCCTCTGTGTTTATCCCCTTGTGGGTAGTAAAAAAATAGGTATTTCGTTCTTTACGTTCTGAGTTCAAATTCCGCCAAAGTCGACTTAGCTTTTCATCCTTTCAGAGTAAATTAAGTACCAATTTCGGGCCTCGTGCTTAGAGTAGAAAAGAATGCTTAGCGGCATTTCGTATCTCTTCACGTTCTGAGTTCGAATTTCGTTGAGAGGGACTTTGCCTTTCATCCTTTCGGGCTCGATAGAATAAATACCAGTGGCGCACTAGGGTCAATGAAATCGATTTACCCTCTCCCCCGAATTGCTGACCTTGTACCAAAATTTGAAATCAATATTAATAGCCTGCAAAAAGACACTGGTTATTCAAACCTATCATCAAAGCAATAAACCCACACCTCTTTATTTCCAAGCAATATATCCAAAATTATATTATCCAGTATTTATCTCCCCTTTCTTTTAAGATGGTACGTTGTGGTTTGAGGAAAACTTGGTTGCTATTCCTCACTGGTTGATTGACTACTTACACCGGTTTCTATGTTGGCTCGAGAAATAAATGTTGACTCAGGTCATAAACACCGACTTTGGAAATAAGAGTTGACGTATATGAAATGATGTGTTCTTTTATTTGACAGCTTCTGATATGTAGTAATCTTTTCATTGGCAGTTTGAAACTGAAATATTTTTCCCATTAGAATACATTATCGCATTCACGTTAATCCCATAGCAACAGACAAATTATTAACCAACATAGCAAGCAATAACCAGATCTTTTGATCTTTTCGACAGATTACTCTTGTCTGGTTGTCTGTGTCTAGCTGTCAGTGTCTGTCTGTTTGTATGTCTGTGCTTGTCTGTGTCTGTCTCCTCCCTCTCCCTGCTTGTCTCTGTCTCTTTGTTTTTGCGAATTATGTAAGTTATGAACCGCACGTTATTCTTTGGGTTCACAAACGACATTCTCATTGTTACTTCGAGCACATATTTTGCAGATAAGACCAACCATAGGTACCTTACATGCCCTTAAATACTACAAAGACATCGTAAAAATGTTTCATTTGGAACATAACAATCTGGTCACCTTGTAACGCATGATAGGAACTAACAAGCTTCAATTGTCTTCCTGGCTCAATCTTCTCAAAATCTGAATCTTCTTTCAGGGACTATGGGTTAAAAACGAGTGAGCTGAAAAGTTGATTGGCCGACTATGAAGGAGTGATGCTTGAGAAATGAAATCTTGATCACATTAATTCCATTTCTTCTTAATAATAACTACATTGTTTCCTTCCAGGTAAACCGACATCTGACTGTTCAAAGAGGAGTTCAGAAATAACTAGTTGCGACTTCTCTCGAAAATAAAAAAATATTGGCATTGTGATGTTAACAAGTATCTGCAGAAGAACGATTTAGCACCCTAGGACATTCATGCTGACATCGTAGCTACATTAGGGGATGCCACTCCAGTTTTATCAACTGTGCAAAAGTGGGCAGGTGAACTGAGGAGGAGAAGGGAGAGTCTTGAAGATGACCCAAGGTCTAAAATTTTACAACTGCCACCACTGAAGAAAACATTGATCATGTTCACCATATCTGATGGATGACTGGCAAACGACTATAAATAAAATAGCCAATACTATTAGCATATTTCATGGGAGGGTTGAGAATATTCAATTCAATGAACTTGGCATGACGAAGGTTTCTGCTCGGTGGATGTCACGTCTTCTGACACCTGATTAAAAAGCAGCAAGCTGATCACATCTCGGGAAAATCTGACATTGTTTGAGGCAGATCTAGCTGCTTTCCTTGAACGTTTTTTAAGAGATGAAGCTAACACTCATCCTGGGTTCATCACTTTGAGCCAGAGACAAAGAGACAATCCAATCAGTTAAAACACTCTCTTCACCTGCTCCAAAGAAGACTAAAGTCGTTTCATCTGCAGGGAAAGTGGTGTCCTCATAATTTTGGGATGCAAAAAGTATTATTTTTATTGGCTATCTTCAAAAGGGCCACACTATCAATGGAGGGTACTATGCCAACTTGTTGAGGCAGTTACAAAAGGCAATCGAGACCAAATGCTCTGGGAAACTGACAAAAGGGGTCTTCTTTCATAAGAGAAGTGCTCTAGCACAGAAGTCTGTGGTTTCGACTGTGGCCTTGTTCTGGTTGATCACCCTCCTCTCTCTGACTTGTCCCCATCTGACTATCATCTCTTCACCTATTTCTTTATTACGCACAAGGGGCTAAACATAGAGGGGACAAACAACGACAGACAAAGGTATTAAGTCGATTACATCGACCCCATTGCGTAACCGGTACTTAACTTATCGACCCCGAGAGCATGAAAGGCAAAGTCGACCTCGGCGGAATTTGAACTCAGAACGTAGCGGCAGACGAAATACCGCTAAGCATTTCACCCGCTGTGCTAACGTTTCTGCCAGCTCGCCGCCTTACAAACACACATATTGTTTTTATATCTACTTTTTGGTATATATTCATGTAGGCGGATGATATTAACTATGTAAGCGTGGCAGACTTCATAAGTCAATAAAAATACTATGCCAATAAAGAAATTTTACGTCAAAACGTTTGATATTGGATATATTTTATCGGTATTGAAAGATGCTTTGTTGTTGTTGTCTAACTTTTGAGAGCTCAAAATAGGCACATTTATCAGCAAAGCAGTTCTAGCCATAACCGTCCCTTCTTTTGTTTCATCTGTACATAAGGATGCATTACTCATTTTATCGTTCGTTAAACTGAGGCTTAGAGGCTTCGAGGCTTCGATGACTACTTATAAGTTCACTTTTAGCTCGTTTTTCGGCAGACGAAATACGGAAACGCATTTCGCCCGGCGTGCTAACGTTTCTGCCAGCTCGTCGCCCTATCATCTCTTCACCAGCATGAAAAAAGACCCCACTTAGTTGGGAACCAGTATGGCAGTGATGAGGATGTCATATCTGTTGTTGATTTCGTTTTTGACCAACAGGATGACAGCTTCTTCACCAATAGGATCCAAGCACTGCAAATCCGATGAAAGGGGACAATGTTGAAAAGTAAACTTCACTTGGTCACATTCCATGAGATTATCTTCTTCAGCCTAAGAACTTTTCAGCTGAACCTCTTAAATTTCCTTAGGGTATAGGAAACTTCCCGCTATTTTTGACAAAGCCGTGGGGAAGGCAGCTCTTGTAGGTGTCAGATACTCTAACATACAACTTACAGTCAAAATAATACCAGTCATTATGCAGGTTGTCACAGGAACCTATTATAGCGATCGAGAGAGTGCCTTTTGTCACTTAAACCCGATGATGTACAAATCTCTCTCTATCATAATGAGAGACATCTATCATCTGACAAGATGGAGTAATTTTTATGCATATACGTACAGGGTGTCCCAAAAGTTACTGATGGGTTTCGGTTTTTAATAACTTGCTTAACTTCACAAATAGATGTATGAAATTTTGATACAATATAAAGGACATAATGAAAACTAATATGCACAAGTCAAATTTTGCAACACCACTACATCGCATATGAAAAACGACATCGCTTAAATGGCAGCCATTTTCGACTTCGCACGCCCGTACTCTTTCCAAAAATTGCACCATAACTCACTCAAGAGTTTCAAATCTTACTTCTCGGAATTCTCTATCGATGTTCTCCTGCATCAGGGTCTCCGATTTGTTGACGTAAACACTCCCTTTCAGGCACCCCCACAAGGAATATCCGGACTAGTCCGGGGAACGTGAAGGCCATTCAAAGTAGACCTCACACATGGTTTCAACAAGATAGGGCAACTGCTCATACCGCAAGAGAAACAATGCAGTTGCTACGGCAGTGCTTTGGAGATAGAATAATCTCCTGCTACGGAAATGCCAACTGGCCTTCACGTTCCCCAGACTTGACTAGCCCGGATTTATTTGCGGGGATACCTGAAAGAGAGAGTCTACGTCAACAAACCGGAGACCCTGGTGCAACTGAAGGAGAACATCAATAGAAAGATCAGAGAAGTGGGGTCAGAAACTCTTGAGTGAGTTATGGTGCAAACTCTAGAAAGAGTACGGGCGTTCGAAATCGAAAAGGGCTGCCGTTTAAGTGATGTCATTTTTCATGTGATGTAGTGGTATTGCAAAATTTGAGTTGTGAGTATTAATTTCTGTTATGTTCTTTATATTGTATCAAACTTTCCCGCATTTATTTGTAAAGTTAAACAAGTTATTAAAAATAGAACCCTATCAGTAACTTTTGGGACACCCTGTATATGCATAAAAGTATATGAACTATCTATAGGTTTCAAAGAACAAAATTTCAGCTGGTAGAGCAACTGAACTACATACTGAAGAAATTATATTGTAAATGGCTGGGTATTCCTCAGGCACATGTACTCTTAACACACTCCCAAAGCAGAATCAGTATGACAGTATGTGAGATCGTCACTTTGAATTACAAATATAGTCCGTCCGACGAGATTCGACATAGTTTCCGTCTGTCTGATTTTGATAATAAGGCTTGAGTTAATCTGTTATCTTAGAAAGCACTTGTCTAAGACCTCACTTAGTGGGATCAATCACGAGAACTTATAAGGAAGCGGAAGCGATATTCTTAGGTACTCGACCACAAAATCCTGCAAAATTACATAAACACACACCATAAATATAAGTCTGGGTTGGTATATCCTTGTGTGAGGGTGTGTGCATGTGTGCGTGTGTGTACGTTTATATATATGCATACATACATATATGCATACATACATATATATATATATATATATATATATATATATATATATATATATATATATATATATATTATATATATATATATCCAATGAAGCCTAAGAACCACAATTAGTACCAACCTTAAAGAAGTCAACTTCTTAGATATTAGCATGAACCTTAACACTGAAAAATTTGAACCTTACCACAAACCAAAAGAGGAAACCACATACATAGACATATGTTCCAACATCATCAGGTGCGTCTCCAATGTATCCACCGACAAAAATACTTTTGAAAAAGCTGCCCCATACTATAATGCTGCATTAGATAGGTCCGACTTTAAGAATAGCATATACTACATTGAACTAAATATAAATAAACCATGAAAACGCAGACAGAGGAAAATCTTATGGCTTAACCCACCTTATAGCATGAGTTTAGCCACTAACATAGCTAAAGAATTCATAGAATTAATAGACAACCTCTTTCCACATTCACACAAATATTACAAGATCTTCAACAGAAATACTGTTAAAGTTAGCTATAGTTGCCTCCTCGATATAGGGTCAATAACACTCATTCACAATAAATATAAACAAACCAGAAACACCCACGAAAGACCATGCAACTGTAGATCCTCAAACTGCTGCCCTTTAAACAGCAACTGCCTCGAGAAAGAATTCGTCTAGAAGGCCAGGATCAGGGAACCCAATGGAGTTCACAAGTATAAGAACACCACACCCAGAACAAAACAGAATAATGCAAACAAATTGACCACATAAAAGTTTGCCTAAAAGACAAATATTCAAAAGATTCTACCCAGGAATAGTGTCTATTGATTGATTGTTTTATTCACGAGAACTAACGAGTATCTCCATGAACAAAACGAGGCTGTGTTTTCCAGAATGGAAGCGAACATCTTTCTCCATGTGATCGGCTTGAAAAATTGTCAAGACACTAGGATATTTTCCTGCTTTTTTAAACATGAAACCAATGGTAGCCTTAATTCACAAATAAAGAAATCATATCCACCAATGAGGCGTTGAGCACTAATTTCCATCGTTCGTCATATTTGTATATATATGTATATGGATATGTATAAGGAGATTTCGTCAACTGATGTATGTACTATGACTGCTCAGTTAGTTTTTACCACGAAAACTCTGGCTTCAACTGCAACGGAAAGTGTGGTGTTGAGACTTCCTATCAGAGTCGGCTAGAGGTGGCTTTCCCTTGAGCAGGTAGGGATATATTACAGTAAAAATGAGAAAGCAAAACGTTTGGCATCACTTGAAAATCACATTTAATTTAGATTATATTCTCTGAAATAAATATCCATCAAGGGATGCCAAACGTTTTGCTTTTTCCTTTTCACTTTAATCTATATATTTATGCGTGTGTATATATGTATTCATATATATATATATATATATATACATATATATATATATATACATATATCCATACATACATTCATACACACATACTCACGCATATACACACACACGCACGCACACACACACACACACACACAGACACACACATATCAAATGATACAAATCTAACTAGTTTCTAGCTCTCAGGCGAAATAGCGCTATCTATGAACAACAGGAATGTCCAATAAATGGATGTTATGAAAATCTGGAAACGCCAGACAACATTTCAGTCATAGGAAAATGAACACTCAAGATAAGAAAAAAGAACAAGTAAAAGGTAAGTTATGAACCCTGGAGCAGTTCTCTCCCCTTAAGGAAAGTTTTCACCCTCTCTGTCATCTTATGATAGACACTCATTTTCTCTCTTCCCCTCGTACTCCGTAAGCAACACTAAGGGACATCACTATGTAGTCACCAGTCAAGTAATCATGCATATATATATGAAGAAGAGAATGAACACGTGAAACATGTATCAGTTTATTGCATGGAATTATAATTCAGGCATGATTGTATAACTGTAGAGTTGTTAGCGTAAATAGAAATAATTAGAAATTAAGAAGTTGTGCATGAAGTTTTTTTACACCTATTTCTAGAATAGCTGTGTATATAGTACGAGTCTCATTGAACAAATATTTCCACATAAAAGCCAGCAATGCCGTCTTCAGAGATGAAGACTTAAGAGATATCGTTCATAAAGGTTATTCTTATTTATGAGTTCCATCGTCGAAGAGAGAGTGAGATATTTTATGAGTCGAAGTCCTGCAAGGAACACAGGGCAACAGAAAAGATAGTCTTGAATGAATAAGAGGAGACAAAGACCAACTGGTATAGTGAAGGCATATATAACTTAAGAGTTAGATACACATGCACACACACACACACACACACACACACACACACAGACACACACATATCAAATGATACAAATCTAACTAGTTTCTAGCTCTCAGGCGAAATAGCGCTATCTATGAACAACAGGAATGTCCAATAAATGGATGTTATGAAAATCTGGAAACGCCAGACAACATTTCAGTCATAGGAAAATGAACACTCAAGATAAGAAAAAAGAACAAGTAAAAGGTAAGTTATGAACCCTGGAGCAGTTCTCTCCCCTTAAGGAAAGTTTTCACCCTCTCTGTCATCTTATGATAGACACTCATTTTCTCTCTTCCCCTCGTACTCCGTAAGCAACACTAAGGGACATCACTATGTAGTCACCAGTCAAGTAATCATGCATATATATATGAAGAAGAGAATGAACACGTGAAACATGTATCAGTTTATTGCATGGAATTATAATTCAGGCATGATTGTATAACTGTAGAGTTGTTAGCGTAAATAGAAATAATTAGAAATTAAGAAGTTGTGCATGAAGTTTTTTTACACCTATTTCTAGAATAGCTGTGTATATAGTACGAGTCTCATTGAACAAATATTTCCACATAAAAGCCAGCAATGCCGTCTTCAGAGATGAAGACTTAAGAGATATCGTTCATAAAGGTTATTCTTATTTATGAGTTCCATCGTCGAAGAGAGAGTGAGATATTTTATGAGTCGAAGTCCTGCAAGGAACACAGGGCAACAGAAAAGATAGTCTTGAATGAATAAGAGGAGACAAAGACCAACTGGTATAGTGAAGGCATATATAACTTAAGAGTTAGATACACATGCACACACACACACACACACACACACACACACACACACACACACACACACACACACACACGCAAACACATGTCCATATTGTGTGCACTTATTTTGTATTTTGTATACATATAACATTACATCATTACATATATATATATTTATGTATGTATGCATGTATATATATATATATATGTATAAACACACACACACAGATGTATAAGTACGTAAATGTATACTATCTTACGCAATACAAACACAGAGGTATTGCAAAAATCAATCATATGAAACCTAAATCAGAATATTCTGCTTGAAAAGCAGCTCAGCAATGGTGAAAAAAATGCATGATTGAATTCTATATAAATTAAGAATATACCAATAAATATATTTGTCAAGCGTAATAGTATATACACTGCAGAAGAAAATTTATAGATACTGAAACGGTAACATAAGACGATAAACGTAATAATGTCAATAGAAATTTTGATATGATGTTAAAATATGATGTTAAAACATATACAATATCACTCCTGGGAATAGTTAGATTGAACACATAAATGTACACATACGCTTATATAGATTCATGTTGTACTCAGAAGATTTGGTTATGTTTTCATTTTGAACTGTCTAACGAAATTCGAAACATTTTATATGTGCGTGAAGAGGATTAACAAGATGCCAGTAACCTATATCTTGAAATGATGATAGCCACACAAAAAATTCGAATAGTTAAGTATCAGAATATAATAGCACACGTGTCGTAGTCATACATCACAAAGAAAATTGTTCTCGCATTGAATTGAGATTAAGTTTTAATATAATGAAATGAAAGACAAGATCAGGGATCAAATAAACTACGTTGTTGATGTTCTTTCACCTCAGGTCAATTCCAATTGAACATACCACCATTTTTGAAGATCAGATAGCACATAGTCCAATGAAATCTTTTATATTGAAAACGGTTGTGTGCAATTTCAGCGAAATTTGTCTGCTATTTCTACAAGCTTGACGTCGTAGATGCGTTTATCTGTGTATCAGTGTGTGCATGCTGGTAAGTAGGTGAAAGCGAATTGGTTATTGATACCAAATAGAAAGGCTCATACGTGTTCTAAAGATGGAATTTTATATAGCTTCCCATAAGTAGAAACAGGTGATATTTGTAAAAAAATATAAGGTTAAAGAATAAGATAACAAACTGTATAACCGAAGATATGAAATTTATTGAATATTATTCTATGATGTAGAGCAATTATAATATTTTACTGTTGATCACAGAAAGCAGAACTTTTGCTATATGAACTTAGAGGAATAAATTACAGGAAGTAAAAAGCAGAGAAACAATAAACAGCAAAAAAATGATGAACCGTGGTAAAAAGTCAATGCATTATGATGTGAAGGAAAGGAAAAGAGAATGGTGCTTTTGTCATTTGTTTTTTGTGTAGAAAGATGGAAGTGAAAGTCAAAGGAAAGGTTCCTAGAAAATAAAACAAGCGTGTAGTTAGTGAAGAAGCATGACGGCTAATGGTGGACAGAAAGTAAGCGACAGTTAATGTTTATAGCAAGAAGGTTTGAGGGCTAATGTCAGAAAACATTGGAGAAATTTAGCTAGAGTGAAGTTATGGTCAGAACGTGTGTATATTTTTGTTTGAGTTTGTAAAGGAGTTCAGAATTAAGTATGTGAGAGGTTGTGCAAATGAGCGTATATGAATTTGTGCGCGCACGCGTGTGCGTGTGTGCGCTATATTTGTTTGTGTATACATCCGGTGGTAAGGAATTTTACTAGAGGCTGTGTAAATGTTTGTGATATTGATATCAAATACTGGATGATACTGATGTGGATAAGATATGGATATACCAGGTAGCGAAAGAAAATATTTCAACGTGAATAAAAGTCAATAACAATGTTTGTGTTGTGAAGATATGAAGATGTAATTGAGGGTAGACAGGTAGAAAAGGGGTGATGAGAAGTACATACGTGAGCATGTACCGGTCTGTGAAGTGTATGTAAAAGCAACAGGGTTATTGATAACGGTCAGAGAGGCTGTGTGCTAGCGGATGTTCAACGGTTGATCGCGACAAAGCAGGGAGACGGGATGAAATTAATGTTATACGAGGCCGTAAGATGAAGATATGAGCAAGATGAAGATAAGAGTAGCCTGCAAACTTAAGGTACTGGGCGAGAGATTTGAGCAATTCAGGGCTATTTCGTTGGACGTCTAATAAGTGCTCTTTAAAATGATTGGTTAGCCTCCGATCGGTTTCCCTCGTATAAAATAAGCCATAGAATTTGATGTAATGGATGACACTTTTGTAAGTGTAAGGGAAACGACCCATAAATTTCAAAGAGAATCAAGGATCATTCAAGACAGTGAAATTCTGGGTGAAGGTGGTGGTGTTACTACGGGAATGGAAGTGAGTAAAGGACCAAATTTGATGTAGTAAAAAGTGAAGGAAGTGTGAACAGATAGCTGCTCAAGTTGCAGTAGTATCTGAGGGAAGGGATAGGGTGTCATAAAAGATTTGGAAGGACGGAGGGTCGCATTGGAGGAGACGGGAATTTTGCAGAATGAGTACTGGATCGGGTGCGAGGGGAGGTGGAAGCTGAGAGGTAGAAATTAAGCTAATTAGTAATGAGGCAAAAAAGAATTGCTTTTGTTAGCAAATGTGTAACAGAAAGCAGTGTCGGCGACCAGTTGGGGTTAATCAGATTGCAGTGGTCTATTTGACAGGACTTGGTCTCGAAATAAGAAGTGGTGGAGTTGGGGAAACTTATGAGGAGGGTATAGTGATTACATGGGAGTGGGGTTCCATGAGATGAACTTGGGATAGGGTTGGAAGATAAAGAGTCAATAGAACGGAAATGTCTATGATGGTTCACGCGTGTTTTAAGATTGTGTGGACGGCTGAACGAAGAAGGAAGCGATCTGTTTGCAGATAAGGGAGTAATTCTCACTAGTTACTAATGTACAAAGACAAAGTCAAAATTTTACAGGAAGATATTAATTCCAATCTTCAGTTTAGGATATGCCTACCTCGGAAGTACATTGGCTGTTGAGCAATTAGGAGCTAGTGCAATAACGAATTCTGTAATTACTTTTGTAGTTCGTGATGTGTTGGTCTCTTTATGACTAGATTTATTTTGATAGACTTCTGTATTTCTGTTAATACTCTTAAATGATCGAGTATGCTAAGTTAGTTCATTCCTTGAAAAGCTCTTCCACAATGCAATGTAGAATTGGGAGTGGTGGTAAGGTAACTTATAATTAATAACTTAATCACAATATAGTTTTGAATCTGTGAAGCAAAAACCGTCTAGAGGGACAGAGATGGGAAAATTCTAGATTTATAATGTTGATGTTGCCTGTCAGGTAAAATTTGGTGTTAAAATTTATGGTATACATTTTGTAAAGACACTTAGCCTGAATGTGGAATGAACCGAAAGGTTTGACGTTTTCTATATCAACAGAGGTGGGGATGTCTGCTGTGGCTATCTATTTAATTGTATTTCAAGCAAATCTGCATGAGTGCACCACTATTAATAGTAAAGGATTCTTAAAAAGGTTATTCTGAAGAAATGGCTGACAAGCGCATGCTAATGATGATGGATGGAAGTGATTGATTCCTTATTGATGTATACAAGTTTCTCACTGGGTTTTCTATTTGGGTGAGAACTATTAGTGTTTAAGATTTGAGTAATAGGTAGGAAATCGATGGCATCTGAATTCTTCGTCCCAACTATTTTCTAAAGTTGCTAACCTCCCCCCCCCAACAACAACTCACAAACACACATAAAAACATAAACTCACATACACCTAAGCACACGTTTGTAACGATTGCTGTCAAGTGTTCGTATTTCAACCAATGAAATTACTTATATATTTTTTCTTGCTAGCAGCGTAGATAAGGAATTTAGCTTATGTACTACATAGCGGCAATGGTAAGTGTTAAGGAGAAATGGCGTGATGCTTGTGGTTTGAAAACATGAACGTCACGTCAATATACATTAGACTTGCAATTATACAAGTTGTTGATACTGTACGACAGTAATAGTCCTCTGTCGTAAACACCTTTTGCAGTAAACAAGTTATTCGCAAAGGAGACGGTAATTTGACTTCATAAATATTGAATTTGTACTATTGATGTATGGGTTAGTTGCTGCTGCTGCTACTACTACTACTACTACTACTACTACTACTACTACTACTACTACTACTACTACTACTGCTGCTGCTGCTGCTGCTGCTGCTGCTGCTGTTGCTGCTGTTGATGATGATAATAATGATGATGATGCTGGTATTGCTGTTGCCTCTGCTGCTACTGTTATTTTCCTCGTATGAATTTATATTGCTCTATCGAGTGCACTTTCGTCTTCTCCAGGTGTGGGCGGCATTGACATCTTTTGGCTGTAGAATTCAAGAAATAGTTGTCTACAATACTCATTTTGCTTTGTTGTAGGGTTTCTTTCTTTTTTTGTTTGTTTCTGGTAATACCATGTAGCTTTGTTATAATATGTGAAATATCAGTTGTGGTTTTTATGGTGTTGGCAATTGTATTTCGTATGTGAGATGTGATTTTAATGTCTGCTTGCTACTGGATAGAGAATGTGTAATGTGGACTGCGTTAACTTGTGTTATATATTATTGAACAGTAATTGTATACAATGTAAGTTATATCAATTATTGTTGATATGTGGGTTGTAATATCATATAAGTTTCAAATTTTGGCACAGAGGCAGCTATTTTAGGGGAGGAGTAAGGCAGTTAATAGACTCCAGTAGTCAACTGAAACTTGTTTTATCGACTACAAAGGGATGAAACGCAAACTCGATCTCGGCAGAATTTGAACTCATAACACAAAGACAGACGAAATGCCGCTAAACATTCTGCCCGGAGTGATAACGATTCTGCTAGCTCATCACCTTCAAGGATGTGATACAATATGGATTTCAAATTTTGGCACAAAGCCAGCAATTTCGATGGAGGGCTAAATCGATTACATCGATCCAGAGGGTTCAATTGATATCTATTTTATCGACAACGAATGAAAGTCGACTTCGGCGGAATTTGAACTCAGAACGTAAAGATGGAAGAAATACTGCTAAACATTTTGTCTAACGTGCTAACGATTCTGCCTGCTCGCCGCCTGAGATGAAGTATTGAACAACCTCGTTTGTTGAGTCTTATCAATTTTTCAATGATTTCTTTGTTTTACGGTAGATTATCTCTTTTATAGTAATCCGTTCTTGCATTATATTTTCAGTGATTATTCTTTCCCCAAATTGCATTATTTTTGAATTTTGAACTTTGTTTTTATGAATTTTCGTTCATACGACAGTGTGTTTCGACTCATGTTTTCACTTCTTGATTACTCCATTATTCTAGTTCGTCCATCCGAAAAGGTCTTTCTGTCCTTTGTTAACCATGTGAGAGTGCGTCACTTTTGAACAACGTATTACATTACATTCGAACGAACTTGCATTAGAATCAGGCTACATCATTCATCAGATATTCTGGCGTGGGTGGATGGTGTTTTGTTGCCGTTTGATTTGTTAATGTGCATAGATTAGTTACTTTTAAATAGCGTTGGTTTTCTTCAGTTTGATTAGCAATCCCAATAACACACCAGAAATAGCTTCTATCATAAAAAAAACCCTCAAGCATCCTTAAACACAATTAATCAGAACCATGCAAAATCGAAATCAGGCGGCTTTACACTGGCAGCAAGATCTGCGAGATGGTATTTCTTTTTGATGTGTCAAGAATACCTGTGTTTTGTGTGTGACATCTTAAATCACAGCATGTGGTTCTTCATCATTTCGAAGATCCTTTCTTGTTTCATTATTTTGTTCTTTTTGCATTTCAATTTTTTGCCCGTTCATTCGAAGTCAACTCCCTGCTATTTTATCGAACCCGAAAGGATGAAAGATAAAGTTCAATTCCCTCTGGTGTCAACTTTGCCTTTAATACATCTGGGGTCGATAAAATAGAGTATCAGCCAAGTACTGGATTCGGCGGAACCGACTAACCCCTGCTTTCAACATTGCTAACCAAGTGTGTAAATCACAAATTCTTATTATCATCATCATCATCATTATTATTATTATTATTATTATTATTATTATTATTATTATTATTATTATTATTATTATTATTATTACTATTATTATTATTATTATTATTATTATAATTATTATTATTATATTATTATTATTATTATTATATTATTATTATTATTATTATTATTCAGTAGTTTTATTTTTATAGCGTGCTTTCACTTCACTACCGAGCGCAGCTCTGTGTGCCTTGGGTATGTGCTGTGATTTGTTGTGATGCTCTGATGGTTATTGTATGGAAAGTGTTCTGCGTAGGATGTGTGCAGTGCCTAGTAGTGCAATTTTCTGTATGTTATATGTGTTTGTAAGTCCTGGTGTTTTTGTTATGTATTTGTCTGAATATTTTTTTTATCATGCCTAATGCACCTACTATGATAGGAATTGTTTCTGTTTTCAGATTCCACATTCTAGTTACCTCTATTTCCAGGTCTTTGTATTTTGAGAGTTTCTCCATTTCTTTTAGAGACACGTTGTCATCAGCCGGTATTGATACATCAATTAGAAAGCATTTTTTTTCTTCATGATCTCTGACAACTATATCTGGTCTGTTGGCCTTAATTTCTCTATCTGTGTGTATCGGCATATCCCAGAGTATGGTTGCTTTCTCGTTTTCTGTGACCTTTTCTGGTGTGTGCCTATACCATCTTTTTTCTGTTGTTATTCCATAATGTTGGCATAGCTTCCAATGTATGTAGGTTCCAACTCTGTCATGTCTGTGAATATATTCCTTCTTAGCCAGGACTGGGCAGCTAGAGATAATATGATTTATTGTTTCTTGTCCATCTCCACATATTCTGCAGTTACTTGTAATATTTCTTTTCATTACATGTTTTTGGTAATTTCTGGTGGGGAGGCTTTGGTCTTGTGCTGCAATTAAAAATCCCTCTGTTTCTGCTTTGAGTCCTGAGCTTCTCAACCATTGCTGGGATTTTTCTTTGTCTATTTCTTTTGCGTTTAGTTTAGTCCAGTATTTACCATGAAGGGGCTTTTCTTGCCATCGTTTTATCATGGTTCGTTGCTGTTCTATTTTTAGTTTGGATTTCATTTGTTTTATAGCTTTTGTTGTTTCTTCATCTTCTTCTTCTTCTTCTTCATGTTTATTAGGTGGTATGATTTCTTGTTTGTATTTGTCAGCTTCCTTAAATACTGAGAACAGTTTTTTGTTTTGCTCGTGTTTTGCCGCTATCTGGATCAGTTTTCCTTCCTTCTGAAGTAGATATTTTTGCAGTCCTATGGTGGTTATTTTATAGTAGTTTTCCAGCTGTATAAGGCCTCTACCACCTTCTATACGTTGTATATATAGTCTTTCTATAAAGATTTTGGGTGATGCATCCTAGATCCTGTCATTATTTTTCTTGTTTTCCTATCTATTTTGGTCAGTTCATTTCGTGTCCAGTTAAGGATATTGTAGCTGTAACTTATAACTGGGACAGCTAAAGTGTTGATACCTATTATCTTGTTTTTAGCATTGAGCTCTGTGTTTAGTATTGATCTAACTCGTCTATAATATTCTTTTTTTATCTTCTCTTTCATTTGTGTGTGTTGTGTCTTATCTAGTTCATGGATTCCTAAGTATTTGTAAGTTTGGCTTTGGTCTAATTCTTTTATTTCATTGGTTTTATCTAGTGTGATGTTGTTACTCTTAACTAGTTTTCCTCTTTTCAGGGTTACTTTGGCGCATTTTTCTAATCCAAATTTCATATCTATTTCTTTGGTAAATCCATGAACTGTCTTTAATAGTGTTCCAGCTGTTTGTCATTTGCAGCGTATAGTTTTAGGTCATCCATATATAAAAGGTGGCTGATCGTTTTGCCGTAACATTTATATCCGCATCCAGTTCTATTTAGCATATAAGATAGAGGTGACAGTGCCAAGCAGAAAAGGAGTGGAGAGAGCGTGTCTCCCTGGAATATTCCTCTTCTAATGGGGATGTCTTTGGTTTTCATGAGTCCCTCTTTTGTTTGGAGGTGTAGGACTGTTTGCCATTTATTCATAGAGTGCTCTATGAATTTTATGATTGTTGGTGCTACTTTGTTAATGGCTAGTGTTTCGAGGATCCATGTGTGGGGGATGCTATCAAACGCCTTTTTGTAGTCAATCCAGGCCATACTGAGGCCTTTCTTCTTTCTGTGGCTGTCTTCAGTTATGGCTTTATTAATCATTAGTTGATCTTTACAGCCATATGAGCCTTTGCGGCATCCTTTCTGCTCTTCTGGGAACAGTTTGTTTTCGTCCAGGTGCTTGTTCAGCCTTTGTGATATCACTGCAGTAAATGCCTTGAACATAGTAGCAGGTTATTGGTCTGTAGCTTTCTGGTTTTTCTGTTTCATTTGATTTGGGAATTAAGATGGTTTTCCCCTTCGTGAGCCATTCAGGCATTGTCTCTGGCTCTGCTAGTACGTTGTTAAAGTTTCCAGCCAGCTTTTTGTGCATTCCTGTTAGATATTTCAACCAGAAGTTGGGGATCTTGTCATGCCCAGGTGCCTTCCAGTTGCTTAGTCTTTGCAGTGCCTGGGTGACCTCTTCAGTTGTTATGGGGGTCCAAAGTTGTTCAGATGCCGAGTTTGTTATTCTGATACTCCTTTTTTTTGGTGGTTCGTTCGCCGACCATATTTCTCCCCAGAATTCTTTCAATTCTTCTGCCGTTGGTGCTGCAGTGACTTCTATTTTATTTTTCCCAGTTCTTGGTAAAACTTTTTTGGGTTGGAGTTGAACTTTTTGTTTTCTTCAAAGAAGCGTTGGCGTTTCTTGTACCGGCGGATCCTTTGTGCTTTGGCAAGGATATCTTGCTTCAGCTTTTCTTTTATTTCAGGCAAATCTTTCTCTGTGATGTTATATTTGCCGAGTATTTGTGTTCTCTTTTTGTTGCTCAGTAGCGTTGATTGTTTGCTGATTTCATTAAGAATCGACAGGTCTTTTCTAATTTTTTTTTATTTTGCTTTGGATGTTATTTATCCACAGGGTTTGTTTGGGTGGTGGTACTCCTGTTTGGGCGGGTTTGGGTGAGTATCCAGCTTCTTTTGTGGCTGCAGTGGCTGCTGCGTATATTAGGTTATTTAGCTCAGTGATATCACTTTTTTTTGATTCAGTGGCTATCAGTTCAGTGACGGCTAGGTTTATGCTGTTTATAATAGGTGTTGTTATTTTGTATATTTTGATTCTTGGGAGATATGGTCAGTGGTCCATTTTGAGCTCTGTGGTTTTCAGTTCTTTGATTATTTTATTTTTTATATTATCATAATCATTAGGCTCCCCTTCGTTGTTTACATCGTGTTTGTTGGGAATGTTGCGTTTGTCTTCGTGTTTTACAGTTTCAGTGTTTATATTATTGGGCATTGTTGTGTGGCTTCTATCTACATTTTCCTGGTGTATGTTTTCTTTTAAGTGTTCTATTTCTATTTCTGATATTTTTTTTGTGTTGAGAATGTATCTTCGTACGTTAGCTAATTTATTAGGGCTCATTGCTGTATCCAAGTCTATATCTCTATTATTTTCCTTCCATATTTTATATGTATGTGTTGTTGTATTTTCATTTTTTGGGTAGAGTACTGCTGTGAAGTATGCGTGTAAGATAGAAATGTATTCCTCACGTGTCCATTTTCGTCTTTTGGGTTTTATTTGCGGGACATGAGGTACAACGTCCGGCCCATTATTTTGACGGTCGTCATTTTCGTAGGGTACCGGTCCGTTTATTTCTGTTGTCACATTATTTCGCACGTGTAGTTTTTCGTACATTTTTTGTTGTAAGTTTAATGTACGTACCGCTCGATTGTTATTCTTGGGTTGAATAGTATCGGTGGCATTTAATTTCTTCGTAGTTCCTTTGTACATGGTGTTTGGGGTCGGAGATGATCGTGATGTTCCACGCATGTTTACATGTGTTGCGTTAGAGGCGGAGATGATATCGAGTCAAAATACATCATTTCGTTTCGAAAATAGTAATAAATTTCAATTAGTATTACTTACTCGGATACAGTCCAATTCTTTGTTAGTAAAACTTTGGCTCCATAGGATGTCCTTGTTTTCGATGTTTGTGGATAGATTTCGGAGCTCTGAATTTTCCTTCTTACATCTTAAACGTCCCCGGTGTTCTCCTCTTAAACGTCCCCGGTGTTCTCCCTTATTATTATTATTATTATTATTATTATTATTATTATTATTATTATTATTATTATTATTATTACTATTATTATTATTATTATTACTATTATTATTATTATTATTATTGAGTGAGGGAGCAGTGCATGCCATCAAAGTGACACTGGGCTAAAATATACGAAGCCCAGTATACCCATCATGACTACCCCTCTGATAAGAGTACACAGGCACATGCATCACAACCATATGTGCACGACATGGTGATCTCATATCAAGATAAACAGCACATGACCTTGCAGGTGGGGTCCACTTAGAATTTTCTTCTGGTCGAGTAACTCATCCCGCTCAAAAGGTCCCTGAATAAGGGTTGTTTAAGGATGTTGAACGAAATACCCATGTTTCCAGAGGTGAATTATTCAAACCCCAAAGAATCCCTCTCAACACATGGCTATGGTGCTCCCCCACTACTTCTGCTCGTGATCGGAGATGCACATATCGTCAGCCACTAAGGGATATGGTCAACTGGTTAAGGTCAAACAACTGACAAGCAAATCTGTAGTATTGAGCAGAATATTTGCTGTAGCTCATCTTTTATACCAAGACAAAACAATGTACATGATTACACTTCCAATCAGTTAAGATCAGAAGGCATGGGAGCCGCTGCCTGGTACTGCATCAGGTATTTTATTATTATTATTATTATTATTATTATTATTATTATTATTATTATTATTATTATTATTGAAGAATGGCCAGTGTGAAAGGACTAATTCTGAGCGTGCACCTGTAAACAAAAGAAGGGCTCTTGCCCTGTTGTTCAGGCAACCGTGACTTTTGTGTGTTTTTTCACGAGGTTCTTAATACGCCTCCCCTATTGGGAGTTTTAAATTGATTAATTTTTAATCGTTATATATACTGTTTACACGTTGTAAAACCCATTGTATCGTCTTGTTTTTGTCTTTTATGTTTTTGCATGTTTCTTAATGTAATTTTATGTAAGCGATTGTGGCCAATAAACGAATTAATTATTATAATTATTATAATTATCTCTTTATCACAGGTTTTGTTGGAGCTTCTGGAGTCTTGCTGCGTAACGAGATTACTACCTGCAGGCTACCGTACCATGCTATTTGCTGTTTTCTGCTATCTAATACTTTCATGATTATTCTAGCCGTGCCAAAGAGACAAAGCTTTTGTAACAGTTCTACGGGGCACTCTATTCCAATTTCTTTTATATTCCTCTTGATACCTTCTGATACTGTTCCCAATGAGCCAACAATGATTGGCACTATCTTCACAGCCCTCATTTTCCATAGCCGGACTATTTCGTATTTTAGAGAGTTGTATTTATCT
Source organism: Octopus sinensis (assembly GCF_006345805.1). Classification (NCBI taxonomy): domain Eukaryota; kingdom Metazoa; phylum Mollusca; class Cephalopoda; order Octopoda; family Octopodidae; genus Octopus; species Octopus sinensis. The sequence continues at coordinate 62,861,409 of NC_042997.1, forward strand.
ATATTTTCACCTCCCTCTTGGCTATTCGTGTGAAAAAGGGAGTGCAAAAATACCTACTTCCGATGTTTTGGACAAATTTCGGAGCAGTGTTTTATCGCTCTCACATGTTAAGCGTCCCCGGTGTATATTTCTTCTTCTTCTTCTTCTTCTTCTTCTTATTATTATTATTATTATTATTATTATTATTATTATTATTTTATCATCATCATCATCATCATCATCATCATCATCATCATTATTATTATTATTATTTTATCATCATCATCATCATCATCATCATCATTATATTATTATTATTATTATTATTATTATTATTATTATTATTATTATTATTACTATTATTATCATGTTCATCATCACTATTATTAAGCGGTGAGCTGGCAGAATCATTAGCACATCGTACAAAAAGCCTAGTGGCATTTCTTCCAAATTTATGTTCACAGTTCAAATCTCGCGAAAGTCGACTTTACCTTTATTCCTTTCGGATCAGTTAAATAGGTACCAGCCGAACGTCGTCGTTTTTTCTTCTTCTTCTTCTTCTTCTTCTTCTTCTTCTTCTCTTCTTCTTCTTCTTCTTCTTCTTCTTCTTCTTCTTCTTCTGCGAGGCTGGGATACAAATATGTGAAGCCCAATATACCCATCAATATATGATAAGAGCACATGCAACACAACTATATGTGCGCGACTTGGTGACTCCATATCAAGATAAGCAGCGCATGTGGGACCCAGTTCAAATTTTCTTGAGATTGGTTGACCCCCCCACCTCCTGAATAAAAATTGTTTAGGGATGATGGACAAAACACTTACGTTTCCAGAGGTGAATTATTTAAACCCCACAAAATTGCTGTAAATACATCACTATCGTTAGCCACTATCGTTAGCTCAACCAGTCATGCCCAACCGGTCAAGGTCAAGCAACTGACCAGGAAATAATATTTGCTGTAGCGCATCTTTTACACCAATATTGTGGTAATGATTCACCGCCTTAATAATGATGATGATGATGATAATAATAATAATAATAATAATAATAATAATAATAATAATAATAATAATAATAATATCACAAAGGCTGAACAAGCACCTGGACGAAAACAAACTGTTCCCAGAAGAGCAGAAAGGATGCCGCAAAGGCTCATATGGCTGTAAAGATCAACTAATGATTAATAAAGCCATAACTGAAGACAGCCACAGAAAAAAGAAAGGCCTCAGTATGGCCTGGATTGACTACAAAAAGGCGTTTGATAGCATCCCCCACACATGGATCCTCGAAACACTAGCCATTAACAAAGTAGCACCAACAATCATAAAATTCATAGAGCACTCTATGAATAAATGGCAAACAGTCCTACACCTCCAAACAAAAGAGGGACTCATGAAAACCAAAGACATCCCCATTAGAAGAGGAATATTCCAGGGAGACACGCTCTCTCCACTCCTTTTCTGCTTGGCACTGTCACCTCTATCTGATATGCTAAATAGAACTGGATGCGGATATAAATGTTACGGCAAAACGATCAGCCACCTTTTATATATGGATGACCTAAAACTATACGCTGCAAATGACAAACAGCTGGAAACACTATTAAAGACAGTTCATGGATTTACCAAAGAAATAGATATGAAATTTGAATTAGAAAAATGCAACAAAGTAACCATGAAAAGAGGAAAACTAGTTAAGAGTAACAACATCACACTAGATAAAACCAATGAAATAGAAGAATTAGACCAAAGCCAAACTTACAAATACTTAGGAATCCATGAACTAGATAAGACACAACACACACAAATGAAAGAGAAAATAAAAAAAGAATATTATAGACGAGTTAGATCAATACTAAACACAGAGCTCAATGCTAAAAACAAGATAATAGGTATCAACACTTTAGCTGTCCCAGTTATAAGTTACAGCTACAATATCCTTAACTGGACACGAAATGAACTGACCAAAATAGATAGGAAAACAAGAAAAATAATGACAGGATCTAGGATGCATCACCCAAAATCTTTATAGAAAGACTATATATACAACGTATAGAAGGTGGTAGAGGCCTTATACAGCTGGAAAACTACTATAAAATAACCACCATAGGACTGCAAAAATATCTACTTCAGAAGGAAGGAAAACTGATCCAGATAGCGGCAAAACACGAGCAAAACAAAAAACTGTTCTCAGTATTTAAGGAAGCTGACAAATACAAACAAGAAATCATACCACCTAATAAACATGAAGAAGAAGAAGAAGAAGATGAAGAAACAACAAAAGCTATAAAACAAATGAAATCCAAACTAAAAATAGAACAGCAACGAACCATGATAAAACGATGGCAAGAAAAGCCCCTTCATGGTAAATACTGGACTAAACTAAACGCAAAAGAAATAGACAAAGAAAAATCCCAGCAATGGTTGAGAAGCTCAGGACTCAAAGCAGAAACAGAGGGATTTTTAATTGCAGCACAAGACCAAAGCCTCCCCACCAGAAATTACCAAAAACATGTAATGAAAAGAAATATTACAAGTAACTGCAGAATATGTGGAGATGGACAAGAAACAATAAATCATATTATCTCTAGCTGCCCAGTCCTGGCTAAGAAGGAATATATTCACAGACATGACAGAGTTGGAACCTACATACATTGGAAGCTATGCCAACATTATGGAATAACAACAGAAAAAAGATGGTATAGGTACACACCAGAAAAGGTCACAGAAAACGAGAAAGCAACCATACTCTGGGATATGCCGATACACACAGATAGAGAAATTAAGGCCAACAGACCAGATATAGTTGTCAGAGACCATGAAGAAAAAAAATGCTTTCTAATTGATGTATCAATACCGGCTGATGACAACGTGTCTCTAAAAGAAATGGAGAAACTCTCAAAATACAAAGACCTGGAAATAGAGGTAACTAGAATGTGGAATCTGAAAACAGAAACAATTCCTATCATAGTAGGTGCATTAGGCATGATAAAAAAATATTCAGACAAATACATAACAAAAACACCAGGACTTACAAACACATATAACATACAGAAAATTGCACTACTAGGCACTGCACACATCCTACGCAGAACACTTTCCATACAATAACCATCAGAGCATCACAACAAATCACAGCACATACCCAAGGCACACAGAGCTGCGCTCGGTAGTGAAGTGAAAGCACGCTATAAAAATAAAACTACTGAATAATAATAATAATTATAATAATCTTTCTAATAAAGGCACAGTGGGGGAGACTAGTAGACTACACCGACCTCAGTGTTTTACATGGCCTTCTTAAAACTTCGAAACAATTTAGATTAAAATCTATGAGAGCCACTTCTTGGTATTGCACGTCTGGCATTGCATCAACGAATTCCTCCTCCTCCTCCTCCTCCTCCTCCTCATCATCATCATCATCATCATCATCATCATCATCATCATCATCACATTTTTGACAGAATTAACGCGTGGCTCAAGAATTTGATAAACTGTTTACTTGCTTGTGCGGATTGAATCTGACAAAAGTCGGAACGTTTGTTATTGAATTTGTATTTGATGATCAAGAGGGTGTTTTCATTTCCGGATATATCTCCTATTTGAGAGGTATATGGATATTTCTCATTTTAGCTTCTCGAGCATACAAATTTCATATTGCTGCCAACAAAACGATGTTGATAATCGAAGAATAAGATGGAGAAAGGTCGTGTGACTAACGTGTCTGTATGTGTCAGTTGCTTTAGAAAGTTTTGTATCTGTGCAAATATGCTTCGTTGAAGAAAATTTGAAAGTAAATATGCAACAAAGCGATGAACACTGACACCACCACCACGAATCAACGCAACATGAATACTAATGAGGGTGGAAATCCTCCTCTTCATCATCATCATCATCAACAGCAACACCAGCAGGAGATATATTATAGACCACTACGATTTGAATTTACATAATTATACAGTTTGGGAAAAGTCAACTTGAATGTTTATAGCTTTCGTGCATTTGATGATGATAGTAAAACTGAATGAAATCGCTTCACTTGGGAATTGAAAATGCATTGCCAGATACTCGCTTTGTCAGAAGCTCATCTTTTAACGACACTCGTTTGCTTAATCTAGAATAAGCAGATGGAACATTGTACGTTTTGATTTAGTACACTACCAGTGATTAAGGTAAACTTTTTTCGCCGTAACGTTCATTATTTTCCCCTTATAATAAGTAACAAAAATGAACTGGTTTGTTCCAGTCACAGCGCTAAATTTTATCACTCTAACTCCACACTGTTTGCCTCAAATATACTGAAACGAAACCTGAAACTGTGGTGTTCATCTCTTATAGATGTCTAGAGTAAAAAAACAACAACAGATGTATAGACGCAGGTGTCGCTGTGTGGTAAGAAGCTTTCTTCCCAAACACGTGGTTCCGGGTTCTGTCTCACTGCGTGCCATCTTGGGCAAGTGTCTTCTACTATGGCCACGGGCTGACCAAGGTTTGTGAGTGAATTTGGTAGACGGAAACTGAAAGAACACCGTCGTATATATGTATATGTGTATACCTGTGTGTGTGCGTCTTTTTGTCTGTGTTTGTCCCCCATCACCACTTGATAACTGGTGTTGGTGTGTTTATATCCCGTAACCTAGTGGTTCAGCAAAAGAGACCGATAGAATAAATACTAAGCTTAAAAAAATAAGTCATGGGGTCGATTTGTTCGACCAAAACCCTTCTAGGTGGTATTCTAGCATGGCCGCAGTCAAATGACTGAAAAAAATAAAAGAACAAAAGAATATACCAGTCATAAACGAAAATAGTCCAGCAGTGGTGGTGGCACTGTTAAATACGTATTTTTTCCATATTGAGTTTCGTCAGTATCAAATATCAAATAACAGCCGCATACTAAGACAAAACCATACCTTATTAATATGGTAAAATAATGCCTGAAAATTCACTGATGTCGCAATTAGTTGGCAAATTCAATAAAAATTCGTTACTCAAAGAAGATACAACATTGAAAGACTGATAAATTACTGTATTCATCCCGTAGTAGAATTTCTTATAGATGTATAATGTTAAAATCTTAAAGTATTTATTTAAGTTTCATTCCAATTTGTTCTGATTTCAAATTCGATTGGGATGAATAAAATATATAGCAGTAGTAGACAGAAGATTTAACTATCTATACTACACTCTTTTAAACATTGAGTTAGAGCTTATGAAATCAAAAGGAATACTCAATCTACAGTGTCCACAAAAGCACTCCCTGATTTCACGACGTTATGATATCTAAAGTAATTCAAATATGATAAATATGGTGTCCACAGATTCCCTAACAAATAATATTTTCTTTTATTCTCAGGTGACTTGCCGTAAACACAAGGAAATCCAAGATGACCGCCATTCCACAACAACGCAACTGGGAGTGTTTTTGTGGATACCCTGTATATTGACAGAGTAAAAAGAGTTATTTTTCTTGAATTTGATAAAGACACGACTCAGAGACTGGATGAAGCAAATCTTGATAAAAGCATGAAGAATATCACAACTGTTATTTCCTCAACGCTAAAATATATGTAAATTATAATTAATCATGATGAAATCAATACACTCATACACACTGTATAATATGCGTCTCAAGTTTCACAGATTCTATGTAAATATGTCAAGTGTATAAATGGTTTCCAGTTAATGTTGTAAATTAACTTCCGAAGGACGTTTGATTCTTTTGTATCTGATGCACCTGATGCAATGTATGCTACTAGGGGAAACGCCGCACACCACTTCAGAAGGTTTTCTTGTAGTTTATATATTACATATTACATATATTATTTATTTATTCTTTTTGCAAGTGTAGGCTTGACATCACCATACAATCCATGCAAAAAAGAAATACGAAAACTTATAAAATAGTAAAATATGAAAAAGAAAGGAAATTATTAGTGAAATAAGTTTTAAATATTTACAAGAAATATAGAAATACATAAATAAGCAAATAATTTTAAAACATTTTATAACTTATATATGTATTCGTAAGATAAATTGAAAGTTATAAAATAGCGAGAAGTGAAAGTATTTTGATTTTTCTCTTTGCATGTATACACTCACGTATCACACGCTCATATATGTATAATGTTTACGTACTTAATGCATATATATGTACACACACATACACACACACACACACACACACGAGTGCACACATACATGTATATGCATATATATGAGCATTTATATACATTATACGTGAACAATATGGCCTTTAATTCTTTAGAATTATGCTTGCTAAACTGGTAGGCGGGCGTGACAAAGAAGCGAATTTATGTTTAAAGATTCAGATGAGGTGACGGCGGCAGTGACTGAAAGCTATACAGAATATTTTGTGATTTTGAGTAAAGATGGTGTTCAAAATGATGAAAACAACTTTTTGTCAAAATGTACTAAAATTGGAACTTTTAAAAAATTTTAGTGTTATTTTAGATTGAGCAAATAGGTTGTTTACTGTTTTGGTAACTTATATAAATATATTTGTATTTGCATAATTATGTATAAGACTGCCACTGAAGACAATTACAAGTGAAAGATAATGGAACAAACAAGAAAACGACTGGCTATTTTAGAATTATCTCTTTCACATTTGCTGTTATTCACAGAAAATAAACTAAATGATGATATCTGGAATTGGCCATAGACAGAGAGATTGAAAGAGAAAGTGAAAGATAGATAGAAAGAAAGAGAGAGAGAGAGAGAGAGAGAGAGAGAGAGAGGGAGAGAGGAAAGTGCATTTGTTTATATTTATGTGTAATAAATCTTATTTTAATACGCAAGAAATAATCTCTTGAGTATCAAAAGAAAAAAAAGTTTCAAAATATTACATTGTCATGCGATAGCAATGGTTGAAACTTGGCTTACGGGTTTGCAACTGTATGAGAGAAAGAGAAAAACAACAACAAAAAAAGAGCTTTAAGAATATAATGTTTCAGTTAAACTAAAGGAATGGATAAAGCTATTTGAGAAAATCGATTAAGACAATGGATTATAGAGTTGTGAAGACACTGCAATACACCTGAGAGTTGCAGAATACAATTTAGAGATTGGAAAGTAAATTATCACTAGAGAATCAGAGAAAAAGAACTTCTAAAAGAATCTTGAATCGATAATTGGCATAACGTTTTCATCATCTTTGTCACTCTCAGATAAGACAGCTAAAAAAATAAAACAACAAAACAATACAGATTCTACCATTGTGGTTGATAGAAAGTCAATAATCTACAGTGAGCCTACTACATTAATAAATACTTGCAACACCTAGGGGAAAATTTATTTCCGTTCCACTATTCCTGACTGGACAGGACCGACAACATATATAAAATAAATGAAAATTTCGCGAGATCAGAATTGAAAGGAGAATAAGTGCTATTAACAGCTACAGATCAGATTTATTGCATTTGAGATACACTTCGAGTGAAGTATAACACGAGAACGGGAGACGTTTCGTAAAAAAATACAAAAACAATGCAAAAAATGCTGTCCATACCCATTACAGACATCTTTGTAGCGAGAATAATTTCATGACAAATGGAAGTACGTAAGACGATTTGACATCAAATGTTATCAGAAGCTGTTTCTGCTTTGACTTATTATTAAGCTGCATATAAGCTTTATAAGACACAGCTTCAAATATACATAAAGTATCTTCTATGTTTATGAGAATAGTCTATGTGGTATCGAGTTAGATAACAAAACATAGACCTATCAGATTTGCATTGGGTTGTTTGTACTACAGAGTAAGAGTCTTACTATACCTTATCCTCTAAGGAAACGAATAAATATTGTTATGATATACAGACTAATTTTGTGAGGTAAACCACATGCAAATCTGATTAATAAACAACAAAATTTTCAAATAAAAGATATTTAGTTGTAGCTTTTATCTTTTGTTACTTTTTGTTTCCATACATTTCTTCACCTACACACGCCTTTTACGTGAAAATATGTCGTAAACAATAACACGTACATGTTGTACATAATTGTGGGATAGAGAAAGAAGGAAATCTTAGCATAGCTTCGATTCAGAATATTTGCACGCATTTCATAGCATGACTATTATTAGTCAGTTAGTTGCCACCTCGTGTAAGTCTCAACGTCTGAATCAAAGAATAACGTCAAAGTAATGGTTTTGTTCTCTGTTTTGATTATTGCCTACATATATTGGTCTGTAATTTTATATTCTTTGATATATTTCGTTTTACTTTGATATATTTCATTGTATTTGTTGCATACGGCTATCTTTATTTTGTTGTTTCATATTTTCGCCGACTGAGCTTAATGCACGTATAGTTTTTATCTTTGGTGACATATACACAAAAACCCAAATATTCACAGACACGTAGACAACGAAAGCATAGGCACTCCTGTAAGACATATAATATGATACACAGAAGATAATATACATATATATATATATATATACACACACATACATACATACATACATACATACATACATACATACATACATACATACATACTACATACATACATACATACATACATACATACATACATACATACATACATACATACATACATACATATATAACATGAACATTGTAATGCCAGACATAAACCCGCATCACACCAACACAGAGTCACTAAACTCACACAAGTAATATATTATTGCTATATTGATATCTATTATCGTCATGGAAATAGGTTCTTTTAAGTGTTATATACTAAGCATGGTGAATTAGTAGTCCTGGACCTTTCAAAGGTTGTATTGGTTATCGACTTATTTATAGATCAGTAAGTTGTATAACAGGTTAGAATCGGTATAAGGAACAACGTTACAGTCACCTGCTCTACTTTATCTTTCAATACTGCATAAACACCTTATTCCTTAAGTGTTCTGTTTGTTATAAATGAACAAAATTAAGTGCCATACAAACCAACGGTTTCAAGATAAAATCTACACATATATGTATATACATGTGTTTATATGTATATGGATGTATATTTATATACATATATATACATACATACATATATATATGTATGTATGCATGTATATATATATATATATATATATATATATATATATATATAGAAATATATATATTACAAAGTAGTTAAACTATGTTATACATAGACATTAAAGGTTGTATTGAATTGCATGTAATATATGAAGAAGAAAACAGTATAGAACACTTTCGATCCAGCGGTTTGGAGATTGAATCAGCGTTTAATATAGATAATATATATATATATATATATATATATATATATATATATAATATATATATATATATATTATATATATATATATATATATATATATATATATATATATATATATATGTATGCATAATATACGATTTAGAGCTATACACAGAACAGGGATTAAAGTGATATTGATCTATAGATAATAGTTGAAAAGAGAAAAATTTTGTTTACTATTGACTGCAGTATAATGGATCATAATGTATTGAAGTTATATGGAGACGATTCTGCATAATCAACAACTTAATTATCAGTTCTTACAACTGCATCATTCACATATTTAACCAATGTTCAATCAAAATAAGCGATGTGATTGATATAACTTTCAAACTATTCATTTCGAACTGGTTCTGTTTAACGCCTTTTCTTGTGAGTGCCCCACAAAATGAAGCAACCGGCAGAGCTGGTAATATTTAAGTATGAGACAAAGCGGAGAGGTGGCAGAATCTTTAGCACGCCAGGCAAAATGCTTAGAGGCATTTCCTTCGTTTTTACGTTCTAATTATAAATCCCGCTGAGGATGACTTTGCTTTTCCTAATTTCGGGTTCGGTGAAATAAGACCCAGTAGAGTATTGGGATCAATGTAATGGACTAGTCCCCTCCTCTGAAGTTTCTGGCCTTGTAATAAAATTTGAAATCCATATTACACTATGATATCTACTAACACTGTCAACACACACGCTGTCTGCCCATACACACTATCAACAAAAGAGCAAATCCTATTCTCTAGATATGTGAAGTAATCATAAGTTATACAATATATTCACTAAGATAAACCATATATAGGAAAGTAAATAAATATTTTCTCTTAGATATAGATAAATAAATTAGATTAAAAAATATTTTCACTATTTTTACTTGGAATTATTTTAGTTGCTACAGTGATGTAAAAGAATTTTCAAAATGTTTTGCTTGCCCTTTAAAGAGAAACTAATAACATCTCAATAGTAAATGTCTCCCAGGAACAAAATCAATATGTGTTATTGAGCTGGTACGATATTTGTGACGTCTGTGTATTACTGCAGAAATAGACGTTACAACTCTATCGAAGTGAACCTCTGATCCTATATTATCTGGATGGTTTATTTCATATAGATTACTTAATTATATTTTATTTTACTGGCTTCACTAACTGAACTGATGCTATACAGGGGAACTGCCTTTCAGGGGATTTAGTCGATATTATGGATTTTAGTATTACATCAGTGTAGTACCTAATTTATTGATAGGTACTTATCGAATGACTAGATTACATATTGACGTAAACAGACACAACTAGACGCACGACTTTGCATCTCTCTCTCACACACTCACGCACGCACACACACACCTGCATACACTTTCACGCACGCACACACACACACACACACACACGCACACAGAAACAAAACACCATAATACATACATACCTAAGTGTGAGTTTTAATGAGTCTAAAAAACGCTTGTTCACTCTGTGGGTCCAGGTTCGATCCCACTGCGAGGTGACTTCTAATGGAACCTTGAGTTGATTATTGACTAGTGCGAATAGAACTTAAGAATAGGATACTGTGCACGTAGGATGTATATATATATATACCGGGTGCGTAAGATATTTGAGGACAGATTTATGTTTATAAAATAATAATATGATAACAGATAATAAACCTTCTTTTCCATAATGTTATTCAATAAAGCCACCTTCAGTTTTCAACAACTGCTTCTATATGAGAGCTAACGTATCTTCTTCTGCTGGATTTTTCAGTTTGTTTAAGAGCCTTTTAGATCTGACGTAGCGATTTTCTCTTGCTTTTTCTGACAAAATGACCTTTCTTCATCACATCTGATGTCTTCGTGGACAACATTTCTGACTGTTCCTTCTCACATATGGAGATCCTTTGCAATTGACTTCATGGACTTTCTGGGATTGTAATCAATGGTCTGAGGAACTTGTTGGATAAGTTCAGGCTTCAGAGTGTTTAGACTGCTTCTTATGTTTTGATACTGGTGATACATTTCCATCTTCAGTCTCTAGATCCTTACAAACGTTGTAGACGAAAGATCTGGCAAATTTTTAAAATCAAGATATTTCTAAATTGCTATGCTCAGCATTTATAACCACAATAACAGCAAGTTTCTTTATTTCCTGAGTAAGCTGAGAGTCTGCCATTATTATTTTCTGAAACAAAGGTTATACAGAGTTGGCAAAAATGCAGCAATACCTTACGCATCCGGTACACCACACACACACGTATATATATATATATATATATATGTGTGTGTGTGTGTGTGTGGTGTGTGTGTGTGTATGTGTGTGTGTGTGTGTGTGTGTGTGTGTATACACGCAAATCTATGTATATATGTACATATTAGTTGTTTAAAACTTTAACTTGCAATTTACTACATTTAACAGCCGGAAAATGTCTTAGCTTTCACCAGCCCATGATGTAAGTGGCAAAGCAGCTACGAGGTCAAAAGAAGACTGGTTATTGCTGGATAGTGTACATACACACACACACACACACACACACACACACACACAAAAGCATTTATGGGGATAAACAAATTAGATGCATCAAACATATTGAATATATTAAATACATCAAATATAAAATATGCATATATGTATACATGCAAAGCGAGAGAAAGTCAAAGGAGGAAACTTTCACTTGATGAATTTTTATGCCTAACTATATAGATATTTATACTACTAGGTCCAACTTATACAAAGTACAAACGTCAGAGATACTTAAATGGATGGGAAAAAGGTATTCTTCCACCTCTTTAAAATTCTCTGTCGCTTGTACGCTGTATAAGTTGAACTTATTCATATGTGTACATATTTAGACATATAAATTTATCATTCATCATCTGAGAGTTTCCACCTTTTGCTTTCTTTCGTTTTGTATGTATACATATACACAGTATCTCACAGAAGTATGTACACTCCTAAAAAATCTCAGTAAAATTGCCATTACTCTGATAATATTGCAGGATATCAAACGAAATTTATACTGAATAAAATATATTATACATAAAAACATCATACAAATTTGAAACACAAAAATAAACATTTTTAAAGACATGAGCGAAATATTAGTTTTCAAACGTTACAAAAGTATGTACACCGGAAAGGAAATTTGCTATATTCAATAGTTCATCCACTTTTTTAAAAATTAAATCCAGATATTGCTAATAATTTCATTCTAATAAATTATTTCTCCTGGTATTTTTGCGCTGGTCATCATAACAATGCAGGAATCTGCAGGAATCCTGATTCGTGTCCTGTGGTGAAAATCTACTTCATTGTGATTAAAATGGCACCAAAGGAAAAGAATTGTCTGAAGATTTGAGGAAAATTATTTTGGATTTGCTCATATTAGCGTAAACACAGTTGCCAAAGTAAGTAAGAAGTACAAAGCAACTGGATGGCTAAGCAATAAACATCCTTCAGGTCGTCCTTCTCTTTTAACTGTGCGTGATATTCACCACGTCCAACGTCGCAATGATATAAAGTAACAAACAAAAAATAAATTTTTCAAATTTATTTTCACGTGACTAATCACTTTCATATTCTCAGCCTTCAGTATTCTAGTCGAAGGTGACGAAATAGTACAGTCATTAAAGTGCTAGGTAAAATAGCTTGCGGTAGTAGTCCCGAATGAATGGAGTGGCGAATTAATATGTCCCCTATTATATGTATTAGGGAATTTGAGGATTTTCAAATATAATAAGAAAATTATTGTTAGGCACACACCGAACTAATCATCTAACAGGTTCCCGAACTGATCATGTAACTTCAAGTCCCCCAATAACTGTCTTTTGAATAAAAAGTGATTTGAAATAGAATTGGTTACCGGCCAACACCTCAAACATAGATGGTACCACAAACACTAACTTTGGACTGATCGAAAACGTATTCGAGAACGATTTACAAAACAAAGTTCATTTGTTTTTCTGTCACCCTCACTGTGTACCATATTACGTACTACATATTTCACCAAGCCTCCCACTTATCATTATAAACAGACATGAGTACCGTCATGTGCGTTGGAAATCGTCTCATATATTAATATAATTTTATAGGTAGTACACTAGCTATATGCATCAAAGTAAATTCACCTGAATTTACTTTTTCTTGATTATGTCTACAAAAAGTTCATATAAACATATATACATCGGCTTGTGCATGTTTGCGTCACTTATTTTCTAGTCGAATTATTATTCAGAAAATAGACTGAAATAATACTAAATGAAAGTTCTTTGATACGGTAAGTTCTGAAGTTGAACAAGGCAGACATGACAAAAGTTACTATTGTTTCAAACATCATCTAATGTGTTAATATTATGCTAGAATGAGACAACAGACTATACTTGGAGTCATATCTGAGTTACAGTAGTTCAGGTATATTTTTGGCTGTATTGTTATAAATTTCTTTGAAGTTCGTGACCAGTGAAGAATATGATAATTTAAGTCAGCTCGTTTACATAGAACACTGCAATAGACAATATTACATGTAATGTAAATATCCTTCGAACATCGACAGAAGGATTCCAAAAATATCTCTTTCTGAGATAGATAGCCAGACAGTGACTTGCTGACAGATAGGCGAATAGCTGGATAAATGGGTAGATAGATGCATAGATGGATAGATAGGTAGAGATGCATATATACGCAAGCGAAACTGATTGAATATGACTATAACACTGGGAATATTATATTATTGAAATGGAATCTAAAGTAAAATAGAAATAAATAAATATTCTAGAGCTGTTATTTTTAACACCCTCGTATTGCAAAATATTTTCTTTTAAACTTTATATAAACTTTATTTCAATATAAGGTGCTGGAGTCATTTGCAGACTGTCAGTAATAATTTCATTTACTAAATGCTATAAAAACAAATTACTGTTTTCCCATTTTCTTTTAAAATATTTGAGTAAATACATCACCATATCATTAGTAATGTGCTTGATTGTTAGATCATGGAATATTTTCGTATGCAGCACAGTATTATCACGACTTCATGTCTTATCTAAAATTATATTTCCGCCATAAATACAAACGCTGTTGAGAAGATAAAAGGAAGTGAGTGTATAAACTCTTACTTTTACTTGGAGTAACTAGTGATGTGACCATTTTCTTTTAAAGAGATAGAGTGAGCTATGAAAGAGATCTGATTGCTATTTCTAGCAAGTCGAGTGAACAAGTAGAAGCATCCTCGTTTCTGTCAATTTTCGTCACAAAGTAGAAAAGTAGCACATCGTTCCATCGTTTAATGTTTCCAGCAGATGAAAGCTAATACGATTACAATAGTGTTAAATGGTGGAAGTGTTTCTCTCCCTAGAGAAGATAGAGATAAATTTGTCGAAAGTGTCTGACTGGAGGTAGTATAAGAGCCACCATCTCCGAAGAGCAGAGGCCATTGTAGTTATACAAAAGCCAGAGAGAGAGAGAGAGAGAGAGAGAGAGAAAGAGAGAGAGAGAGAGAGAGAGAAAGAGAGAGAGAGAGAGAGAGAGGAGAGAGAGAGAGAAGAGAGAGAGAGAGAGAGAGAGAGAGAGAGAGGGAGGGCGGCACAATTGTGCTTTAAACGTTCGAGTGTGTTGTGAATGACTTCCAGCCAATTAGTTGAATGACGCTTCTTTCTATACTGTATTGAATACGTGTGTTTCTAACCACAACACCACTACCACTGTTGTAGAAGCTGAGCTTTGTAGAATATTAATATTTGTTGTGGGAAGGCAATCAGCTGGCTGAATCGTTTGCATACCGCGGATAAAATGCTTAGCGGCATTTCATCCGGCTATACGATCGGAGTTCAAATTGCGCCGAGGTCGATTTTGCCTTTCATTTTTTCGGGGTCGATTAAATATATACCAGTTGAGTGCTGGGGTCGATGTAATCAACTTATACCCTCTCCCGAAATTGCTGGCCTTGTGCCAAAATTTGAAGTCAATATTTGTTGTGCGTGGGATGAAGAACGATCTGCCTCTAATAAGAAAGACAAGCCTCTAATAAGGAAAATGATGCAATTGTAATTTATGTTGAGGATGTGCAGACCCCAGGAGAGGTTCTTAGGGACGATGAAGTCAAGCATTTTTAGCAACCTTCATAGTTTTAGTTGTGTTCTGTTTATGTTTAGTGGATAAAATGTGATGCTTTCATATGTACAGTGCATGTGTATTTGTATAATTGAAAAATACAAAATTAGGGCGATCTCATTACACGTTGTTTCTGAGATCTCTATTCATGGATTCAATACATATATCGGTTGAGATGTCTAAATTACATATGGATTGTGCTTAGATGGCGTGGAAGCTTAGTGGGAAATAAAAAAAAGTCATCATTTGTGTAGTTGAGGAAGAAGGCATGTTCTTAAAGTAAATTTAGCGCTATGCGTAGGACCAATGCGCACTTATGACCGTTGAAAGTTTTGTCTTGGCTCTGGATATAACTTACAGTGCCAGACTGTGTTACGAGATGTCTATTGAATTACTGAGGTGAGGCTTCAGTAATGGATGATATGACTTGCTAAGGCCTCGCCAAGTTAACCTGTGTTTTATCGATTTAGCCAATCACATCCTGTATATACAAGTTTTGATTTAGCCAACAAGTCTTGTAAATACTAATGCTATTTTTGAAGAAGTAAGTGGTAAAATGCTTTCACAAATTTTCTCTCAGTTTTCCTTAGTGTTAATAACACTGTGTAACATAATTTTTCTTTTTCTTTTGTTTTTGAGCAGTAAGCATTATTTCACTTCAAGTCCGTTAGAGGATAGATTAAACTTTATCTGTTACTAAAAATTTCGTAGCTTTCTGGCGAAGTGAGAAATTATTATTATTTACTTATATGATACAAACTGGAACTGTCTAGAGTGATTCTTTGGGGTTTGAAAAAATATAACAAAAGTGAAGCTTGAAAGAAATATTAGCCATTTTCCATACGCTCTAGGAGTTAGCAAATAGGAAATAACAGTTACTAACCAAGGACAAACATCGTGTTAAACAGTGTAATTAATAAAACAGAAAACATCGGATTTATAGGTGAAAAAAAAAGAAGAACGGCAGGCTAAAATATTTAAGCTCTTTGGATTGTTGTAAACATCTGACGTCATATGAATTCATTTCAATCGGGACCCGTAACTTCATGGTTACACAGTATCAATGTATATATAATGTGAAATTCATTCATATTAGTTTTGTCATGTTACTGCCCTTTTAATTCGCTTCCAACGTATTTATTGCAAATTGGACTTGTCCTTTCTCGTTCGTAACCCCCTTTTAACTACAGTGAAATCGCATAGGGCAAAACGTTCCCAACTATTTTTAATGCGAAATGTAAAAACATTGGAGTTGTTAAACTTATCACTTTTAAAGAAAGAAATGAGTTGGATCAACAAGAAGTCGAAACCAATTCGAGTTTGCATTATATAAGGAAGTAATAATTTCTCACTTCGTCACAAAGCCACAAAGTTTTTAGTTACAGATGTAGTTTAATCTATCCTTTAACGGACTTGGAGTGTATTCCACCGACGCTGGAAGGATGGAGGGCACAGTCAACTGCGAAGCAATTTGAACTTAGAATGTAAAAACAACGTAATTAATAACTAAAAAATATTTGATGAAGCTCTACTATTTCGGTTACACCACTTGTAAGTAATAAATCAATAATAATTAGATATAAATGCGAGTACGAGATGTGGCAGAAAGTCTGCATTAGTGTACTTATTTCCTCTCTGCAACTAGTTTTGTCTCTTGAAGCATTGAGATTGACATTGCTTATTTCATCTACCTACGGGAAACTACATACTAGGGAGAAACAGTAACAGATTTATTTCTACTTCTAATATTGCCTTAACTGTAATCAATGTTGAAATCAATGAAAAGTATAATGTGGGCAACAAAGAAAAAAAAAAGAAGAAATACGTGAAGTATTTTTGTGGAGTATGTCACGAAAGTGAGCTGCAATAAAAATATGAATGAAACTCCTTATAGTGTAAATTAGTTTCCTTCAGAATAATTCATGGAAGAACTAAAGAAAACATTTACTCTTGTCAAACACTATAAAATGATTTCAACAAAACCGTAATTTGTGATATTATAAATGACATGTTTATATTTGTATGTCTAACAGCTGTCAATTTTCTTTCGAAGTATCATATTAAATTTTATTTAAATCACATTATTAATGTTTTTTAAATTTTTCATCTCATGTCTTAATCAATCTTATCTGGAGTGTGCAATGGTAAACTTTATTTATTATCTTTTTTTGCTTGAACAAAATAAAATGAAATAAAGCTGTACCTTTGCACTGTTCCCATAATTTAATTACCACCACTATGAATGTTTACTCTGTGAGATTCCCAACAATTTGATGAATATTGTCATTATTACCAGAAATTTCAGCTACTCAGAGACTAAAATCATAATAAATACAAAACGTAGAGGCCGTCTGCTCATAAATATAAAAGATAGAACAAACACATTACGACATTCATAACACGTTAATGTGTGCATAACACAAAAGTTTAAACGGGTCCCATGAGATTTTATGTGTTGGCGGCTAGCTTCCGTTTCATGACTTAAAGCAAATGAAAAATGTATCTCCCACGGAATAAAATATTGATTTACATCAAGTAATAACCCTATTTTTGAAAAACCTTTCTTTCTATTAGCAAGATGGACTGACGTAATATAAGAACAAATTGCTTTGTCCCAAAACAGCAAGAACAAAAGCAACCGCAACAACAGCAAAAACAACCACAACAACAGCATCAACAACAATAGGAGCAAATTTGAAGTTAGAACTTATGAATAGATAGCTCGATCCTACCTTATCCATTCAGTCACCTCACCAGTGTGTTGCCTGAAGCAACGATGCTAGAGTTGAAATATGGCTATTGTGTCAGAACTCCTACCAAAATTCGTAACGAAAGCAATGTTTGTACACAGCTCATTTTGCACTGAGGTATCTTTGTTATTAAGTGCTGTGCCTACGTATTTCCTTTCATAATGGAATCGAGCCAGTATATCTGAATGAATTGGTTAAACAAACTGTGTCGAAGTTTCGATGGAACAGAATCAGCTATCTGTAACAAAATTAGTTGACATAATCTTAGTTATGAAGGTTTATTTGTACCTCGCCTTATAAAACCGAGTGTAGTCTAACAATGAAGAATCACGAACCAGCGAAAGAAATTTTACGTTATCGGTTGACTTGCTAGAAATAGTTGAGTGAATCTCCTTCAAAACCCTTACAACTGTATCAAAAATGGAAAGAAAGCTTCAATCTTGAAGTATTAGATACAATGCCTGAATAAAAGACAGATTAATTACTACAGGAATAACATTGTACGCTATCTGCTGAATGAGGTCTGAGCTAAGGTTAAACTCAACAAAGAATGAGACAAAAATTGTTGTACTCGATATTTGAATATTATGCTTGAAAAAAGAAAGACTGGGTCTAAACAAGAACAGTTGCGCGTATTTCAAATTTCAATTATTCTTTGTTATCATTAAATGACAGGATTAATGTCAATAGTAAGTAGTTCAGTTAATTTAGTAATTAAAATTAGATTTCATTATAACGCGGAATGGAAGAGAAAAAACTATATAATGTCAGTTCCAGTTCTTCAGATTATATGATGTGGAGTTTTGGAAAAGGTATGACAAAAACTATAGATGGAATATGCAAGAACAGAACAATAATCATTTGAGTGTTGCAATTTCTGAAAAGTACCACTTGTTACGTTGGTAGTAGGAGAAAACAAAAGAAGAGATTAAAAAATATCTTTTTATTAAAGAATAACAGATAAAAGTTACGCATATTTGATCGACCGACTTATAACTTATTCTGAATGCACTCCAAGGCATGGATACGCGCCAGCTCATATATGAACGAAAGATATACTTTGGAAGGTATGTTTGATTCAACTACTTACTGATGAAATAGTTCTTAGTTCACTTTGATTACTTAATTCGTCTGCATTGACCACTGGTATGAGAAGTTTTTAAAAAATAATTTAGTGATGCGTTCTTACCCCTGGTCAACGGGGATCAAAGAGCTCAAAGATAAAGTGTTCCAGCCATGACTGTCGTATCATTTTTTCGTTTTCTTAATTTTTTTTATAGGTATCAGATATCTAATATTACATTAGCCAATGAATTGCTAAATATCTTTTTAAAGATAGTAAAGGTAAATTTGACTACTATTTCTTGTAGGTCGAGCGACCAGACAGAGGCTTCTTTGTTGACAGTGTGCCAGTATATACCAATATTATACAGATTCTCCTGAATACACAGGAAGAGTCTCCTGGCAACATATTCCCTACACATATTCCATACACAATTAGCAACAAACTTGAATGTGTTATATGGATCTCAATCTTGACTACAGAAATTTCCATGAGATATGGCATGGCGGAATCCCGGATAACAAGAATGATTGTCGTGTGAACTTTGTGGAATGAACAAAGGCCGAGAAAGTAAAGAAGAATAAAACCACTTGATGCTGTAATTATTATTGTGATTTAGTCCTAAATGTAGCATGACCAAGCATGCTACATCGAAATATTTCCAGTCAACACTATACTTCTCTTTAGTCAAGAGGAATTTGCCACCACAGTATTCAATGTGTCGTTTCTTTTTACAAAGGAAGCTTGTTCGCTGTGTCGAGTGATAACAAACAGGCTCATTGTTTTGTTTAAGCCACTGTCAGATATATCCGTTGTAACAGATTAAACCATGAAAAATGAATTAATTTCAGGTTGTAGAATGACTACAATCCAGATTGACAATCTTAAATGTATCATCTATCTCTAGACTGTATCTTTGCCTGCTCTTAACCAAGTGGTTTCTCAAGTTACACACTGACCAGAAAATCAACACAGAAATAGGCTCACATTGAAATCATGCATTATAATGCATTGGTATTTTACGAACACTACGTCTCCTTTCTAATATATTAATGCACTATCCATATACATAAGAATAACAGTAATATCCATAGTCAAGCTACTTTTAAAATCTTTTCTACTTTCTATGAGTCTAAGACAGTAAAATCCATCATTATCTGCTTCAGTTTGCTCGTCTTTGATGTAGCAGTAGCAGAGTTAAGAAAAGACTGATGTTGCAGATTACCCGTGGCTTTCAGATCAGAACATTTCGATGAGTGTGATTTATGAATAAACTAATTTACTAAAATGGTGCTGACGTTGCAGATTTAATCAAAATACCCGGCAATGACGTATGTAACTTGAAAAGAAACATTTTTAATGATTTGCAAATTTGCTGAATACCAATGTCTAAATTTACGTCAATTAACTTTAGTTAAAACCTGGAATTTAGAGTCTCTAACTCTGGTGATATGCAACAATCTTATTCTCTGTTGAATAATATATATCACACAGCTTACTTAGAATAGAAACTCAAATCTAAATTTGATGTGGAAAATCTCACAGAAACTTCTGATAATCGCTTTAGTTTTATGTAACTCTTACATACTTTCCTAAAAGTCTTTATCATTGATAATCATATTGTCATAAAGTTTTCAGGCTAGAAATTTTAAATCAGTTAATGAAGTCTAAAAGTTGAAAGATTCTGACACTGAGTGTTAAATACCGTAAATTAGATAACTTTCCCTCTATAATTCATTTAGTAACTTCGTAAATGGTTTCAAGACAACAAACTGATACAGATTATGATACGGTAGATTTTATGTAACACGAAAAGCTCAACGCGTCTCCAGCTGAGTATATAGATAAGTGTGAGAATAAGTGAATCGAAAATAATAAAAGACTGTGATTGTAGCAGATATTGTGGCTTATTAGATTGTATTTTGTGTACGCTAATAACTGCTATGAAAATGACATCTTCATTCAGTCATCCTTCCACTCAGAGACGTTATCCAAACGCTATCCAGGTATTCCACTCACCACATTTGCATAACTACTATTAGCAGGTACTTCGTAAACATTCTTCCATAGGAATATGACAATCTAGGCTACCTCAGTAGCATTAAGTCACAATCATTCTATGCAACAAGCGAACACTTTTGAAACACAACAGCTTACAACAACCCAAGAACACACAGCTAATAACCCATCAAATTAAATATAAATTCTCATGGCATATTTTCCATATGTTTCAGTCCATCTTGTTGCAGGCGTAGAACCATGCATCGATACAATACTTCTCAGTAACTGTCTGAGTATGGTCATATAGATATTATTTAAAAAAAATAATTGTCGTGCTGAGCTAGCTTAAAGCCAACCAGAAGAAGGATCCAACCCGAAACACACACATGCGTACACTTGTGTGTGCGTACTTGCATGTCCTACGTGTTTGTGTGCGTTTGTGCGTGCGTGTGTATGTGTGGTCTGTGTGTATGTGTATGTGTCTGTGTGTATTTATTTATTTTATGTAATATAAGTTTACTTTATATGAATTCTTCCAACAGTCAAAAACATTTTTCGTAATAGATACTGATTTTCTTTTATAGTTCTAGTAAATTCATTCTGCTCTCTACTATTAATTAAGTTGCACTTAACAAACATCATAGACTGAGATACAATTCTATCTTGGTTGGATACATACAACAACAAGCAGTCATTAAACTAAGATGAATGAGAAAGATACTTCCTTATGCTTGTGACAGGAGCACTGGACAATAAAATGGAGACAGTGGTCCAGAATTTATTACTTATAAATCTCCTCTACTTTATTTAACTGAATACAAAATTTAGTTGAAGCATTCTGGCTTTGAAAACAATAGTATGGCGGTTACATGCTTTGTATCTATGGCAATTTAGTCTGTAAAAGGAAGGATCCCTTAAAATGTATGCTGCAATGTACAGCGCTTGCGTTGTGCCAAATTTTTCGAAACAGGTGTACGCTAAATAAATCGTTGATAATGCATCTTCAATCTTTATATTTTTCTTCTGACTCCTTTTCTCCCCCTCTCTTTTCCTCTCTATATAATGTAGATTATGTTCCACTACATTGGAAGAGGTCACATGTAATTAGCAGTTGCCCAAAGATGTCATTATGGCACTACTTCATAGTGCGACACTAAAGCAATATACAATGCCAGCCAAAAGACTTTCCTGAGATTAATATAGAGACTCCACCGCGCCATCATTGAATAGATACATAAACACGAGCACAAGGAATATTGGTGAAACATTCCCATTAAAATTTCTACACGCATTTTGCTGCTGTTTTGAACAGGCAAAAAAAATATGCATCGTCATAGAGGTCAACTGCCTTGCTGATGAAAATGTCTCTTCCAAAACCCTAGAGAAACAGGATAACAATGGACAACAGTCTCGAAACCTCCAGATTATAAATTCACATTTGTACCAATAATTAATGTATTTCGTTTTGTGAGTAAATCTCGAAGTAATAATCTGGTTAACCTGGAGTTTTCAGAAAAAGAAATAACTGGCTAACTCGAGCATTATTAATACAATCTATGAGCGAAACAGTAAAAGTTTTGTGAAACTTTTCTCAAGTTCAAACTGTGAATTTGTTTTTGTTACCTATATTCCTAATATGGAGTTATGTATTCTTGTTAGAAAGCAACTCTTTCCTTACATAAATATTTCAAATATTCAAAAATAGGGAAGAGTTTATATATATATATATATATATATATATATATATATATATATATATATATATATGACAAATAAGAGTGCAAAATAACACATGAAATTGCAAGAAAAAAGAGCTAAAAATATATCTCGAATAGTCACACAAAATCCACCAGCCTCATGAGATATACAGGAACTGCGAGCTGCAAGCCACAACATCTTCGGCGAGATAAACTCACAGAATGAAGTAGTTTGATAAAACCCTATCATATGATTTAGAAATTTAACCAACATGGTCTTGCTTCTCCTCAGGGGTTTCCACAATTTACTCCGGGTTAAAGAGGTAGCTTGCTTCCTATTTGCTCATGAAAGAAAAAACCGTTGAACAGCTGGCGCTAAAATTCAAAACAGTTAAAGTGTATATAGATACACAATGGTAAATTAATATATCATGATATAGTAAATACATTACAATATACGCGGCTATAGCAATTAAAACCAAAAAGGCAAAATTCATATATAAGGTTGCACAATAGCACCTGCAATTTCTAGAAATGAGAGCTAAAAATATAACTCGAATAGCCATACAAAACGACCAACCTGAAGTTGTTGATTTTGTGTGGCTATTCGAGTTATATTTTTAGATCTTATTTCTAGTAACTGCAGATGCTGTTCTGCACTCTTACTTATGAATTTTGCGTTTTTGGTTATAATTGATATAGCCACCTATATATAATGTATTTAGTATATTAATTGACTATTATAATATCTCATTGTATTTTAATATATATATATATATATATATATATATATATATATATATATATGTATAACAGTCATCAACTAAACTTGACTAAGTGTGTGAATAACGCCTACATTGCTTGAAATAGGAGCTAAAATGCACATAACATATACTCTGATAGGGGTTGCAATCACCCCGAACACCGATGTATAACGTCGCAAACCGCTGTTTTTTTATTAATACTTTTTATACACTTTAGCAACCTGCTAAATCATCCACACCTTTTCATGGTGAATATATATACTCTGATAGACGAGCTAACCAGAATCAATGAACGAGCTGGCCTTACTGAAGATAGCAACGGAAATTGCCGATACTGGCCGGTCAGTCTAATGAATTCTCATTTCGGTGTTCAGAGAATATGTTATGCGCTTTTTAGCAGCATTGGAACATGTAGCCCCTATTTCTAGCAATGTAGGTGTTATTCACACTCATAGTCAAGTTTAGTTGACAACTATAATTTTCCCTTACGGTATTACGTTGCAAACCGCTGTTTTTATTAATTTATATTTATACTAGCAGAATCGCCCGGCGTTGCTCGGGTTTGTAAGGGAAATAACTATATAAGCATTTTTAGAGAGTTACTTCCTTTATAGATGCCAATTCGGGCTTTCTTAGCCATTTCTGTTTTGGTGTCTTCAAGCCATGAAGTCGTTGTTCTAAAAGAACGCTGGTCTCCTTGACAACGCATTACGACGTTGATTTCCTTACACTCCCTTCCCCACAGCTTCACGAGGGAGGGAAGAAGGGGGAGAAGCAAACACAGGTGCAGGTGTTTGAGCGTGGACGCCAACTCCGCCGCCATCGACACACGAAAAATTATGCATTAAAATGGAATAAAAAATTATGTTAAATTATTTTTAAAATTGTAGACTCATCGTAGACGCGCGCTAATAGCCAGACGGGCTTGATATTAATCACGACTATAAGATACCCGAATTTGGTTAAACTGCACCGCAAAATGTGGGAGGAGTTAGGAATCTAAATCGTAGGAGACAGACACTCACACAACTACAGTTTTATATATATAGATATATATTCTTTCCTATTTTTGATGTGTGTTTTATGTATATGTTTGAGTGTACGTATATCAATAATTTCTTGATTAATCTTTTGCCTTTGGCTTACGAACTTCTCAGCTTCAAAATGTCTGTAACATATCATACCTAGAAGATATTTAACCCAATATCAAATTACAAATAGCCTGTTGTATGTAAAATGTGGCGGGTTCGCGAGAAACACTAGGTAGTTATGGCGTATATGCAATTAGCTGAATGACATATACACTATTCATACACCATTTTGCATCTGTTTAGGTAGCAAACTCTTTAGGTCTATAGAGGAATTTAGAAAAAAACATTGATTTAATGATAGTGTAGATATTAAAATATAAAAAAGGAAACTATTCTTTTAAACTGATCGAAAATATAACTATAAATGTAGGTAGCGGATACAGAAATACAATACCTAGGAAAGAGACACACATATACATGCTCATGCACGCGCATACATACATAAATACATACATACTTACATACATACATACATACATACATACATTATACATATATATATATATATATATATATATATATATATATATATATATATATATTATATATATATATATATATTTATATATGTATACACATTTATATATATATACATATATGTAATATATGAACTTATCTATCTGTTTGTCTATCTATCTATCTATCTATCTATCTATCTATCTATCTATCTATCTATCTATCTATCTGTCTGTCTGTCTATCTGTCTATCTATTTATCTATTTATGAATAGACACACATACACACATATATAAAAAGTGACATATTCTCAAGCATACGCACACATATACCTATTTATATATTTAAATGGTGTTATATTTATACACACATAAATTTATACATACATATGTATATTTACATATTTATAGATATGCAAGCATACATACACTTATATATATATATATATATATACTGATACATACCACAGTCTCAAAACGCAAAAATTTCTAATTTATTTGTACTTAAATTTATTCAATTTTCCCAGTTTTTAAATTTGCCACATTACCTAAGTATGCATAGTTCCACGCGCACACATACATAGAAACATATGAATGTGAACATATTTGGTTCCTATATTAAATATATATTTTATTTCATATTTCAGACCTCATGTGAACACGGCTAGAAATATTCCATTTCTAATTCTTATCCATATTTTTAATCATTTCCTTTAATATTCTCTCATTTTTATTCTTGGTCCTTCATGCTATATTTTACACATTAGCATCAATATTGAACATATTACATAATTTGTTTTTAACCGCTCAGTGCCATACAACTTATCAATCCTTCCACACCCATCATGTTCCTTGGTTCTCTGGAAGGATTTGGTAACATTCCCGGTGCGAAAAGGTTTCTAAAGCCCTCGATGGATTTCATTATATAAACCCTTCAAGGCGCGTAACTTAGTGGATAGGGTATTCGGCTCACGATGATAAGATTGTGATTTCGATTCCCGGCAACGTGTTGTGTCCTTGTGCAAGACACTTTATTTCACGTTGCTTCAGTCCACTCAGCTGGCAGAAGTGAGTAATATCTGTATGTCAAAGGGCCGGCCTTGTCACATCCCGTGTCACTTTGAATCTCTTTGAGCCCTATGTTAAGGGTTCGCGTGTCTGTTGAGTGCTCACTCACTTGCACGACAAACATTTTTCTCTCTATGGAGCATTAACTATCGTCAAGTTTTCTTCACTGTTTTTTACTTAGGGATGTCTTTTCTGTTGGATCCCTGCACTACCTGAACCATTTTCCCGTTTCATAGGGAAGGTCTTCTCTCCCAAGTCTTGTTGGCGTTGAATTGTCATCGACATAAGGTGGGGAACATGGTGTGCAGAAGGTGCAAGTGGACTTCTAAATTTCTTCTGGGATGGGCAATGAAAACGCTTTGAATATCCTCCTAAAAAGTTGAGTTTGTACTGAAAAGCTGGGTAAGCAAATTTCGTTCCCGCACTTATGCTCATCTATACTCCTGTAATAGGTAACAGGCCTACGCAAACTCATTTTTACCCCTGGAAAGAGGTGATCCATATTAGTCTGACCTCTATCCTTTGATTTGTCCTGCATGGGAAGCTTCACCAAAAGCTTTCACTTCACTGGCATATTTTCAGGATTCCAGAGACACACAAGTCATCACACTGCAACAAGGACTGGGCCTTGTGACAGAACCCCACACTGAACCAATGAATCCCTCCTTATTTCTTGGAGGAAGTCGATACTGGAATTGGTTCTCAAAGCGCATCATAAGTAATTATGAGAGAGTGAAAGAGAGAGAGAGAGAGAGAGGGTGAGAGAGAAAAAGAGAGAGATAGAGAGGGAGGGAGGGAGGAGAGAGATATAACGAGAGAGAGAGAGAACGGAAGAAGAAGAAGAGAGAAACCAACTCTGGAAATTTATTTACCAGTCCATCTTGGAAGGATGAAAAGTAAAGTTAATCACAACATGATTGGAACGCTCTGTACATAATTATGCAATTCATATAACTATAAAGGATTTTCACTAAGCATGAACAGATATAACTTGAAATAACTGTTCCAAATTTTGGCGCAAGGTCAGCAATTTTAAGGGAAATGAAGCGTCAATTACATCTTCCAGTAATCGATGAAAGAATGAAAGCAAAATCAACCTCGGTGGAATTTGAACCCAGAACGTAAAGAGCCGGAGAAATGCCGCTATGCATTTTCTCCGACTCGCTAACGATTCTACCAACTCGCGACCTTGGAAGAGTGTGGAAACTTCATCAGCATTTTTATAGATACTTTCGCGTGTATGGAAGACATGAATTTCAGTTGGTCGGAGAAAAGTCTATGAAAGGATTTTGCTTTAAATATCTAATTACTGGTAGAAGCTATTTAACATTTCTTATGGTGATTGAGTTTTGAAAGAAGAAACACATTTAATACAGTCCTTCGACCATAATACTAAGTCTAAAACGAAAATAATATTTCACCACACACACAAATACACGCTCACATACTCACACACACACTCGCGCAAACACATGCACACGCACACACACGAACACACACACACGTATATATATATAAATATATATATATATACATAGACACACATACATACACTCATCCATCCATTAACATGTGTATGCATCAACACAATATATAAACACATACACACTCACACACACATACACACACATACATAGTGTGTATGTCAGACACTGACCATGGGTTTGCACCTAGAGAGTTACTCTCTGAGGCACAAGTCTGGGCAAGGTTGTTTCATGGAAGACCAGCAGTCGCCCATGCATACCGGCCTCCCCTCTCCACGTCACCGATGTTGTCCAAGGGAAAGGCAAGGGCCGATACAGCTTGGCACCTGTGACGTCGCAACTCATTTCTACAGCTGAGTGAAATGGAGCAACATGAAATATAGTGTCTTGCTCAAGAACACAACACGCAGCCCGGTCCGGGATTCGAGCTTACAACCTCACGATCGTAAGCTCGACGCTCTAACCACTGATCCACGCGCCTTCACACATACACACACACACACACACACACATATATATATATATATATATATATATATATATATATATATATATATATATATATGTGTGTGTGTGTGTGTGTGTGTGTGGTGTGTGTGTGGTTGTGTGTGTGTATGTACAATATAAATAAGGTTATTTAAGAGATATCCCCATGCTTGAAATAGCAGCCAAAACCTTACTCTAAAAACCACATCAAGTATTCAATACAGCACAATGTGAAAAGGCAAACAGACAAATAAAACCAGTAAAACTTGGACAATTTCAGACCCTGGGTTTCTGGCACACGATGTCTGGATGGACAACTGAACTGGTCTCTGTATATACGTGCATATATAAGTATATACATGTGCGTTTATGTGAGTATTCGTATGTTTATGCATAAATATATGTAATTATGTACAATTAATGGTATATTTCATTGACAACGACAAAGTATGCCTATATACAGAGCTAGAAACTGAAGGTCTGAAATTATCTAATTTTTACTGGTTTTATTTGTCTATTTGTCTTTTTACCTTGTGCTATATTG
Source organism: Octopus sinensis (assembly GCF_006345805.1). Lineage (NCBI taxonomy): Eukaryota > Metazoa > Mollusca > Cephalopoda > Octopoda > Octopodidae > Octopus > Octopus sinensis. The sequence continues at coordinate 62,890,144 of NC_042997.1, forward strand.
AGTACTTGATGTAATTTTAGAGTCACGTTTTCAATGCTATTTCAAGCATGGTGATATCTCTTAGATACCCTTATTTATGATTTTAATAATTATTATAACCTATAAGGCTTTTTCTTTCCTTGCTACCACTTGATTTGATCGCTATTTCAAATAACGATCTTATCCCTATATACATACATATATATATATATATATATATATATATATATATATATATATATACATAGATATACTTACACATATGTACATATACATATACACAAATATATACGTATGTATAAAACAAAGCCGTCACTTGCAAGTGAATATGACTTGTCAAAATGTACCATGCTTTCGTTAATAGTTTAAGGTGCCTATGTAGTCGCGAATACATATATACACATTTCCACCCTTCTCATCCATCATCGAATAGAACAACTGGTATGTAATACCTGCAGAAAGTGAAGATTTCACTAGCAGAAAGCTGGTGCGGTTTTTCAACCGAGATGATTGTAGCTACAGTAACCATTCACCATATCGTGGTTCACCTATTGCGCCCTCAGTACATCGCGGATTTTTCTGGCTTATATATGTAAATTTATATCGTGGACTTCTCAGTATATCGCGGTTCTCCGCAGCTGAAAGGTATTTATATTTTTTTAGATTTTAATTATTTCTGTGGTAAAATAAGCATTTTCACGCCTAAAAATTAATAAATAAATAAAAATACAGTACAGTTCTGCACTGTATAACACATTAATTAAAATATATTAAAAGAAAATACGTAGCGTACCGTATTTGAAAGCAGAACGTAACGAGTCAGAAGAAATGCCGAGGTGATAACGGATTGTTAGCTCGCCGCCTTGACAGGAGACATGATAATACTGTGGTAATATACAAGCAAAAGCCATGGTTTTTAAATCTAGAATAAAACTAGTAATTGTCTGGTTTATTTTTTATTGATCTTATGATAATGAAAAGCGAAGTAGAGTGCAGCACCATTTAAAATGTGAATGTAAAGAAACATAATTAAATACGATAAACTATTTGATCGTATACTATATTGTTTTAGCCACTCCATCACACTATATATACATTAATAATATATTATGATACACAAAATACAATACGTAAACATTATTGCTAGCGAACGAAAGAACTTCCAACTATTTTCCATGACCTACTAAACATAGCAGCAATATCTTGCTACCTTCATGAAATCGAGAATGGCCCATTGGATAAGATGACTGTGGCCTAAACAACATCACCATCATCATCGTCGTAGATGACATCTTCCACTTCATCGTCATTGTTGTCGTCATCATCGTTATCATCATCATCAATAAAATATTACAAAAGCAAGTTTACACCAAATTACAAACGATGATGTATTCATTGAAGTTGACTCTGCGACAGGTGACAAATCCATCTTTATTGCTTATTTGAAAATAAATTTTATCTACCTTCCAGTTACATCCCAAAGACATTAAGGATAATTCAAGACAATCAGACGAAGTTGGTGGCGAGACATAAAGAAATAAATGTTTTTATCTATTTTAAGTATTGTGTTTTTTACTGTAGTGCAGGTATGGGAAAGCTTCGGTCATATTAAAATACAAAACTGCTCGGGGAAGTTCTATGAAAAAATCATCATATTAAAAGGAAAAAGACGAAAAAACCATTTAGAATAAATTGCTTTCAAGAACTCCACAAGTACATTTCAAACATTACTATTATATAGGTTAATAAATGCATGAGAATATCTTGATTAATTGTTGATTGGTGCGATCACATACATATCTATGACTTTAGAATTAAAGAGTCATTATCCTTGTATACAGCTGTTTCATAAGCTATTTTGTGTTCTTTGCAATTTCCAATCTTAGTACAAAAACAAACGAAAACGCTCGTAATCTCTACTCCGGAGGAAAACTAGAGCTATATCGTTTCCTTTAATCTTTTCACTACGGAAAGCAAATAAATCCTCTCAAAATTTCACCACCCTTAACTGTGAAAAGCAGTTTTATATAACAAACTATCATTTGTTGATGAGTGTCATACTTGGAACTATTTTCTGTTAAGATTTGTCAGGTTTACTGAGGCAACGTAATACCAGTTCTATTTCTGGTCGATATTTAACATTCTCACTGGATTAAACATGAAATTTAATTTCGTAGTAATACCGTCACACTTTGAAATTTGCATAAGAACACATCAAGATATTTTGTAGCAGCTGCATTATTTTTCTTAGAAACTGAATATGAATCAAAATCTGTATATTATCTGTTGGGTGATCTGAGCAGAATTTGAACTTAGAACATAATGAAAATAATGTGTAGTAATAATATTTTGGAAAAGTTGTAGGAAATAATATTGTTTTGGAGAATATTTTCAAGGATTCTGATCTTGAAAGCAGCATATATACGATATATTTGTTTCGCGTCGAGGTTGCTAGTATGCTAGAGGTTAAAGGAGATATAACCCTGTCACACCGAGTTCTCGCTATAGTGGGAATAGGTTACCAGTCATCTATGCCTGATTCCCAGTAAAGTGGTAATTAGCAATATACGTAGGAAAAATGTAGTCCATTATGTCCATTAGTTTGCCTGCAATCGTTACTCTTGGGCTGTATAAGCAACATCTTATTTCTTTTACCCAGGAGTCAAGTGTGTACGGGGGTGGGGGTGGGGGTAATGTTAAACACAGGGACCCATGTTTGAGAAGGTTAAAAGTGGTGTACATCACAGCAAGAAAGGTCAATAATGCCAGAAAAAATGTGAAACTAATAATTGTGACACTCTAATTTACCATACAACACTCACCACTGTCTATTTCAAAACCCATGTATTTTATGGAAAATTGAAAATAAGGAGCCATAACTTGGATGGTGTAAGCAAAGAAATTATAAGTGAAATGAAATAGCTTTCAGAGTAGACGGAACAATTGCTGTTCCGTCCGACCACATGGAGATTCAATCTTCTCAACTACACAATCCTCCACTCACACACTTTTTACAGCAAAACGAAAACTCGTGCTCTCCACAGAATATTGAAAGCATTGCTTTAAAGTTTAATTTTAATACACTTACTTTACTTCAGAGAAATTTTGTGGCCTTTCATATCATCGTAAATCTAAATATGAATGGCGTAACGATGTTATGAGTATTACAAAAGAAAGAAAAAAAAAAGCTATTAAAGATAATATTTAGCGGGACACACGGTAAAAATGATATTATTACTTCATTGCTCTCTTGTTTAGTAATATTTTTACGTAGATTATATTCATTCCTTTAATTTATCCCATATCTTTGAACCATTGATGTTTTTTTATTGCATCCAATAATGGGTTTTATATACATTTTTGTTGCTTCACGCACACACATACACACATAAAAACAACGCTCAGACTGACTGATATACAAAGATATATATATATATATATATATATATATATATATATATATATATATATATATATATATATCTATCTCTCTCTCTCTCTCTCTATATATATATATATATGTATATACATACACATATTTATGTCTTTTCGTGTTTGTTCAAAGAACAATCTTTTCACAAATAGAATAAAGTGCTCAATATTTCAAAAAGATAGTATATCATATTATTTTATTGGGCACTAGTTTACTGAGATAATTCTGTATTGACTGTTGCGGAGATGATCGCGTAGGATCGAAACTGAATTAGCTATGTAAACTAGTCGCCACCAATAATATATATATATATATATATATATATATTATATATATATATATATATATTATATATATATATATGCCTTGTGTGTGTTTATGTGAATGACAAGCTTCTTTTAGTTTTCGTCTACCAAGCCTACTCACAAGGATTTGGTAGTACCAGGGCTATAGCAAAAGACACGATGCTGGGTAGCGAACTCCTTAGCCATGCAGGTTTACCTGCGACTACTACTACTACTACTACTACTACTAATACTACTACTACTACTGCTGCTGCTGCTGCTGCTGCACACGTACACACACACACTCACAGGTACGCACATTGGTTTTTGCTTACAAGGTACTCAAGTAAATTTTCTGTTCTCAGATTGAAGGACTTAATCTCTTCCCTTCCTTTCTCTCTCACTCTTTCTTTCTCTCTCCTTTCTTTCCTCCTCTCTCTCTCTCTCTCTCTCTCTCTCTTTCTATCTCATTATTGACTCGTCTGACCGTTTGTATGACTATATGTAAGTTTGTTTATCTGTGTACGTATATACGTAATAATGTGCATATATACATATAGTTTTTATTGACATTTAAGTCCTTCAAAGAACCCAAGGTTGTCACGAAGTGATAAAATCTTTTCGCTGAGTGAAAACAGCTCCAGGTATTTGTGAATAAGTGATTGAATCAGAGTCAGGTGAGCATACATATAGCTGTATGAGAAGACATACTTGTTTCCCTCTAGTGAGTGTACATATCTCCTCAGTACACGAATATCATTTATGTGCATGCAAAACAGTTGGAAGTTCCTTCATTCGCTAGCAATAATGTTTACGTATTGTATTTTGTGTATCATAATATATTATTAATGTATATATACTTGCACGCGATTGGGTGTACATCATCATTCGAAGAAACACAAATATATAAAATCTTGAATGCTTTACAAATTTTCTCTGTGTCACTAATAAAATGGCTTTTGAGGACGGGGGTCAGTTTGTTTTCTTATCTCTCGAAAAACCTCTCCATTCTGAAGCTTTTATTATTTCATTACTAATCTGCTCATATATATATATATATATATATATATATATATATATAATATATATATATATATATATATATATATATATATGTATGTATGTATATATATATATATATATAATATATATATATATATATATATATATGTTGCCCAGTAAACCTATGACAATAGATACAAATAAAAATCTATAACCCGGATATAAATGTTATTAGTTCTTCATTAATTCATGATAGAAGTTCTCTCTTGTCATAACTTTGGATGAATCATCACATCCACTTATTTGCTGACACACAGCAGTGCATAATTTGTTCCGAGTCACATTGAAATTTATCAGGTCTGGTGTATTTGCGTCTGATTGCTGATGAAATTTTTGAAATGCTCCACCAATTTTATTTTTAAAGCTGTAGTTACATTCTAGTTTTGATGTGTTTGGCATAAAAATAATGTATTTTCCGATTGTATTGTAAATTGTTTTGACAACAAAATGTCATGTATCATAGGAAGCTGTATATTACGATACCAACACATTCATTTTTATTTGTTGTTGTTTCTCCAATATTACTTCGTTGCAGATTATTCTGGGCACTACATCTTGCTACATTAAGGTACATCCTCTGATAGGCGATAATAATAGTGTTAATGTACTTGGCTTTGGTTTTGTGGTTTTGCATAACCAGCATTTATTGCCGGCAGATGATTTGTCTGTATTTTGCGTTACATCTACTTGGTGGTGATTCATTCTTCTTCTTCTTCTTCTTCTTCTTCTTCTTCTAGAGAGACAGAGAGAAATGGCGGGTGAAAAACAGAGAGAGAGAGAGAGAGAGAGAAAGGTGGGTGAGAGAGAGAGAGAGAGAATTTAGTGAAGTTCGGCTCTAGCTTAATATTTGAGAGCTAAGACGGCGAGCTGGAAGAATCGCCAGCACGCCAGGCAAAATGACTTTTCCCAGCATTTTTTCCATCTTTACATTCTGAATTCAAATTCCGCCGATGTCGACTTTGCCTGTCATCCTTTTTGATAAAATAAGTACCATCTAAACACTGGACTCGATGTATTCGATTAGTCCCCGCCCCCGAGTTTGCTGGCCTTGTGCCAAAATTTGAAACCAATATTTGGCAACTATTTCTATTTTCTTCTGTTGATGTATTTTATCACTGTATCCGTGCAAGAAATTATTTTCTGTTTTAGAAGACTCTGTTATCTTTACAACTTGTCTTTGGTATGTTCTGGCCATTGATGTTTTGGAATGATCAGTTCTCTAGGCGGGTTGCTTTCGCTGCAAAGGCAGTATTAAATTTCGCCTAAGGTTGTCCATTGTCTAAAAGAGAGATTAGTTCGCAGGCTAAACGCAAGATACGAATCTACAGAAAAAGAAAAAAAGAAATGATACAAGAGAAGGATAGAGTCAGAATTATAAAAATAGATAGATGTATAGAGATACAGTCAGGCATATAAAAAGAAGGATATATATAGATAGATAGATTGATTGATAGATATATATATAGAGAGAGAGTGAGATGTATAGGGAAAGAGAGAGAGAGAGAGAGAGAGAGAGAGAGAGAGAGAGAGAGAGAGAAGTGTAAAACATATTTCATGGAGATGAAAGAAACAAATTTGTAAAGTGGAGATTTTTTCATTCTCGAGATTAGCTCCCCTTCTCATATGCAACTGGTCTTAGTTGACATTTGATAATTGTGACAAATCCTCCCCTAGAAGTGGAGTTCAATTTATTAAATCAAGAATTTAAGTTGCATAGTATTTGATATGCCTGTGATTGTCTATGCTGCTCATACACAACGTTGGCCACTATGAGATATTTCTCTTGGCTCAAACACACACAACCCTCCACAAGTGCAGCTTTGGGAACCTACTGTTTCCCTACTTCTTCCTACCAACTTCTTGTCCAGTTTATCCTTCAACTTAGATTGCAGTTATGTCTGCATCATGCGTGCGTGTATGCGAATGTGTGTGATAGACAGAAAAATGTGTATGTGATTGTGTGTGTGTGTGTGTGTGTGTGTGTGTGCAAGCATGTGTCATGTATTTTGCATTTACCGACAATGTAACTTTTATCATTTTTGCTATCCCTACCACTGCTTGTCAATTTCAATGTTCTATCAACTTTAACTTCTTATGCTTCTTCTCTCTGTATCGCTCTTTTATTCTCTCTTACACTTATCTCTCACTGTCTCTATACAATCTAAATCAGGTACGGAAAAAAAAGCTATCAACCAGCCAACATTTATATCACGTATTGTATGGAGATGAAAACTTTTATATTTCGGAATATGGGGAATTTTTGAAGAAAAGACTATTTTTTTCATTAGGTTAACACAAACATTTTAACCTGGTTCTAGGGTAGCTTGAATTGAGTGAACAGATTCTTTCAGTCATTCTGGGCAGTTCTGCCGTTTGAAGACATTATTGAAAGCAAACTCGGAGGTTCTGTAAAGGCTGTTGGCTTACACCTACTTTTCAAACCATAAAAGACAACATATCTTTTTTTTCTGAAAACATAGTATGTCCAAATTGATATAAGAAGCCAGTGGAGTGTTAGTAGCTTGTATCTTATATGACTGACACTAATGCTTATGGCCAAGGAACTCTGTTCCCCTCGAGTAGTAGGAACACCTCACTGATATCTACGGCAAAGTTAGCGTAGCGTTCACAGGAGATTGGTGAATTTGCAATGCCAAGACTAAATAACTATAGAGTGATGGTCTTCAAGAAACTGATTTTCTCTTGATTATCATTCATTTAGTACAATCCAAGATCCTTGATTGAAAGTGAAAGGAAAATGTAAAGGAAAACGATCGAATTTGAGAGCAAAAGTGTAAGGCACAAAAAAAGATAAATATAATCCATTTATTTACTCCTTATTCAATAGTCGTAACAAATTTGGGTGTCACATCGTAAAACGTCGTCCTACCACGGATAGAACGAAGGTTGTCTTGTAGTCGGTTGGGCATCTTTATTGCGATTCTAATTTGAGAGATGATAAGGAGAGATTGAAGTGCCATTTGACGAGAGTATTCAGCAGGGTTAGTGTAAGAATACACAGATGGAAGACATACTGCTTTCTCCTAACGTTTGATCTCTGGCCTGCACGTTATAGTTGTATTGAAGTGGCGCTGACCAGAGCTATAAAACCCTATTCTCAGTAATCAGAAGTTCCATGAGCTACAACAATAATGACTAATTCAACTATCAATCAACATGTTTTGTTAACAGATCCTTTAGTAATAATTACCGTAACACATGGCCGTTTTAGTTTAACCTGCAGATAAGGCACTTAACTGAACTAAAATTTAGTTACTCGTTTTCTCAAAATGGCACCATTAAATTTAAGAGCAAGATTAAGTCGTTTCGACAACCGACGGTCTTAGTAACAACTTATCCAGCTTAATTAGATAAAGAGGATATTAATATTGATTTAAGATCAGTAATTCCAGCTGTTAAACATTGGAGATAAAACAACATAAAGTGTAAATTGAACTGAACAGTAGAATATTGCTGTTCATATTATCTTTTCATATGGAAGTAGTCACTGTCCACTTCAAGTGTCCTGCTTGACAATTTTAATTAGGTAATATAATGAAAAGTTCCCCGATGCTCTAAGGAAAATTCTGTTTTCTGACCGAAATTTGATAACATTTCCGCGATAGAATATTTGGCAAACAGTTTTGATTCAGTGGAATGTAGTTAATAATTCATATCACGATCGAACGATCTAGGAATAACCAATGGCTTCTAAACTACAATAATCATATCATCACTTAATCTAGAATTATTCATCTTCAAAACCAGCAGAGTAATTGATGGTCGATCGACAAAGCATTGACTTTTCAGTTAAACGGACTACATCGTGTTCCTGATCAAGATACAAGCTGAAAATACGTCCATGCGGTGGTATATCTTACCAATATGAGCATCACAGCATTTTATTATAGGCGAATAGTATTTTAGATTGATGGTGACGTTACTTGCTTCATTTCTTCTAGACGTTTTAGGCATGTCTTCCACAGTTTCTGCTGGTACTTTCCTTCCAACGTGTGTTTCTGTTGGAATACACTAAGTCTGTAAATGTTTATTTCGTGGTTATATTTTTATTTCTCAGTCCTAGATATAATTTGCATTAATTTTGATGGAAAGATGAAACAGACATCAATCTAAATAAATAATTAAAATTATGAAAGGAAACATAGAGCTTCCAAATTCGCTCATATTAACATCCCAATTTTACAATAGTATACACCAATGGTATATATATATATATATATATATATATATATATATATATATATATATATGTGTTGTGTGTGTGTGTGTGTGTGTGTGTGTATATATATATATATCTATGTGTGATATATATATATATATAATATATAAATATAAACGTAATCTTACAATAGTATTCCACCAATCATTTATATATATATATATATATATATATATATATATATATATATAAATACAGGGTAAAAATTATTAAATAATATAATACTGTATTAGAATTTATACACGGAGGGGAGACCACCATGTGGGCTCCTTACATGCTAGAGAAGGCAGTCAAAAGCTACGAAAAAATACATTCTTATTGTACGATTGTACGTTGCTTGTAAGCGAGCAGGACACTTGAATGAATAAAAATCTCAGTCAACCTTATACCCATGAGTTTCATCATTAGTGGTCAAATAAACCAATAAATTAATTGATTAATTAACCATCCGTAGCTCGTCAGTAGAGTTGCTGGAAAATGCATAATTATGAAACTACAATACGTACCGAATAATAAAGTAAAAACATGCGCATCTAGTTCCATTTTTATACACCAAGAATTGAAATTGAATGCCCTTAACCAACGTGCAGAATCATAGTAGTTCAGCAGTGAATGAATTCAACCGTGTATTATTAGGTTGTTCCGAAAATAATGGCCGCTCTGAGTTTTGTGTTTTGAAACGCAATTTTATCATAGTGTTTTAATCATATTTTCGGTGAATTTCGACAAACTTAATAACTGATGTATGCTCTTTTATAATTTTCTACTTATTTCAGACAGAAAACATTCTTGAAGCATAGGTGCCCTTAATTATGAACATGACAAAAAGGACCTTCGCTTACTTTTCTTACATGAGTTCAAGCTTGGGCACAATGTCTCCTAAACTGCTGCCAATATCAACAAGTGACCGCACAGTATGAAGGTGGTTTCAGAAATTCCATGGTGGTGATGAGAGCCTTGAAGATGAAGGAGGTAGAGGACGGTCATGCAGTTTTCACAATGAACAACTGAAAGCAATTGTTGAACACAACCCACGTCAAATTGTCAGAGAAATGTCTCAGGCACATGGTGGTATTGCAAAGGTCTCACGCAATCTGTAGAAGATTGGTAAGGTGAAACAGCTGGATAGATGGGTACCGCATGAGCTCATTGAAAATCAAAAAGTTCGGCGTTTTGAAGTGTGCTCGATGCTTTCTTCTGTGAAGCACCAATGATCCTTTTCTTGATCGAATAGTCACTTGTGACGAAAAGTGGATCCTTTATGATAACCGTAAACGGTCAGGTGATGGCTTGATCATGATGAGTCCCCCAAACATATTCCAAAGCCAAAGTAGCATCAGCAAAAAATTATGGTGACTGTCTGGTGGTTTGTTATTAGTGTTGTCCATTACAGCTTTCTGCAGAGGTTTACTGCAATCAAGTCGCTGAAATGCATGCTCACTAGCAAAAAATGAGATCTGCATTGGTGAATCGGTGTGGCCCAATTCTGCTCCACGATAATGCAAAGTCACATATTCGAAGAATGACGCTGCTGAAACTCACAGACTTGGGATACAAGACTTTACCATATCCTCCATATTCTCCCGGATTTTCACCCATTGACTACCATTTAAAGCATTTAAACACGTTTTGAAGTGATAAAATTTTCAGGTCAAAATGAAGGGTGGAATCAGCTTTCAAAGATTTCTTAGCATCAAAGCCAATAGGTTTTTTTCAACGAGGCATAAATAATCTCGTTGATCGATGCATAGATGTTCACAGATCATACTTTGACAAACCAAAACATCTCTATTCCTAATTTTTCCAGAATAAAATTGTTTCTGAAATCGGCTGTTATTCTCCCAACAACTTAATATCTGCCGAAGAATTTAATATTTAACTATATAAATACAGGGTAAAAATTATTAAATAAACAATTTATACCAGTGGTTAGCATGTGTAATAAAAGTCAGAAGACATAAATATTTGTATAATATAATAGTGTATAAGAATTTATACACGGAGAGGAGACTACCATGTGGAATTCTTACGTGCTAGAGAGGGCAGTCAAAACCCAAACCACGAAAAAGCAAAACAAAAATCTTACTTATTGCACGTTGCTTGTAAGCGAGAAGGACGCTTCAATGAATAAACATCTCAGTTAATCTCTGCACGTTGGTTGAGGGCATTCGATTTGAATTCTTGATGTATAAAGATGGAAATAAATGCTCATATGTTTACTTTATGTATTCGGTACATATTGTAGTTTCGTAATTAAGAGTTTTCCAGCGACTCTACTGACGAGCCACGGATGGTTAATTAATCAATTAATTAACTAATTAATTGATTTATTTGATCATTAAAGGTGGTCACCTCTCCGTGTATAAATTCTTATACACTATTATATTATAAATATATATATATAAGACCAATATATGAACCCAGTAGAAAACAGGAGTCGAAAGATTAACTAAAGGATCTGATTGATACTATTTTGTTGTCAACATTCAAACTTCTACTGAGTGCCATTTTATATCAGTGAGTAAATTATTAAAGGTAACTTGTTTTGAACAGGATCAATTAGCTCTCAAGAAAGCTAAACGTTATTATTTATGAAATCAATCCACAACTAATTATTAAAGAGTTCTTTTGACTCGAAACAAAGGCAAGTTTTGAAGAAAACAGATCATATTCCATTCGGTTTAAAAGACTGGTGCTTATATAAAAAATATAGCTAGATATGAGTCATGTCCATCCCGGCTGGAATTCTTATTCGCAAGTGGGATTAATGGAACTAGATTTAATAGCTGCATCGTATATATCTATCATTTCTACCATTCTATTACTCTTTTTGTGGTCATGAATGGGGAAAATAATTCCTTCATCTTACTCTTCCTAGTAAACCACATTGCATATTATGGTTTGAATTAGTGATTCTTAAACTGTGCACCGCCACTGATCAATGGTACATCTCAGACTTTAAAAATTCTATATTAATGTGTGATTGTGTTGAAGATCGTGTTATTAATTATTTTGTATGGTTAATAAAACAAAGTAGTGCATTAGTAATTTTATGTTTGAACCTCTCAATGCACAAGGAAATGCAAAAAATATGAGAATCATCGATCTGATTGTTATATATTTGCAGACACAGTAGAGTGTCGTAAAATATTCTATCAACTCGAAATTCTATCATGATCAATCCTGTCTTTCATCCTCCCTTGGGTCGGTAACATAAGTATCAGTTGAATAGTGAGGTCAATGTATTCAAATTACGCCGCCTCTGAAATTACTAACCGTTCACCTAAAGTCTGAAAAATGTTTAACGGCATTAATTCCACCGAGTTCGACTGTGCTTTTCCGCCTCTCGGGGTTAATAAAATAAGTACCAGTTGAGAATTGGGTTCGATGTAATCAACTAGCTCGCACCCACAAATTTCAGGCCTCGCGCCTGTAGTAGAAAGAATTATTATTATATAATTGTTCAACATTTGATAATTTGAGGCAAATTTGAGGCATTGCGTGTTCTTTTCTGTTGTTCGGGGTGCACAAATTCCTCCCGGTCTTGTAGGATGAAAGTTTTTTTCTTTTGAGGTGTGGTGCAGTCTTTTGTTGTATTACTGTTTGTATTGTGTGTTGAGTATGTAATGCGTTGGTTATTTGGTTTGCTGGTGGAAGTTTATTTTACTTGGTAATTGCTGTATAGAGTGTGCTTGTTGGTTGTTTTGTTTAGATATAGTATTATTGAATTAATAGTGTCTTGCGTAGTATGTGGGCTGTTCCTAGTGGGGTTATTTTTTGGATAGTGTGTAGTATTTAGGAGCCAGGTGTAGCTTCTACGTTTTTGTCCATATAATTTTGAGGTCTTTGTAATTTGAAAATTTCTCCACTTCTTTTTGGGCAATATTTTGATAAGAAGGAAGTACAATGTCTGTCAGTAAGAATGTGTTTTTTTTCCAATCCTTGATTATTATGTTTGGTCGATTATCTTTTATTTCTTTGTCGGTTTGAACTCTCGTATCCCAGATCATCATCATTATCATCATTTTCATCATCATTATTATTATATTATTATTATTATTATTATTATTATTATTATTATTATTATTATTCAGTAGTTTTATTTTTATAGCGTGCTTTCACTTCACTGCCGAGCGCAGCTATGTGTGCCTTGGGTATGTGTTGTGATTTGTTGTGGTGCTCTGATGGTCACTGTATTGAAAGTGTTTTGCGTAGGATGTGTGCAGTGCCTAGTAGTGCAATTTTCTGTATGTTATATGTGTTTGTAAGTCCTGGTGTTCTTGTTATGTATTTGTCTGAATATTTTGTTTTCATGCCTAATGCACCTACTATGATAGGAATTGTTTCTGTTTTCAGATTCCACATTCTGGTTACCTCTATTTCCAGAGTTTTGTATTTTGCAAGTTTCTCCATGTCTTTTAGAGAACGTTATCATCAGCTGGTATTGATACATCAATTAGAAAGCATGTTTTTTTCTTCATGATCTCTGGCATCTATATCTGGCCTGTTGGCCTTAATTTCTCTATCTGTGTGTATTGGCATTGCCCAGAGTATGGTTGCTTTCTCGTTTTCAGTGACTTTTTCTGGTGTGTGCTCATACCATATTTTTTCAGTTGTTATTCGATAATGTTGGCATAGCTTCCAGTGTATGTAGGTCCCAACTCTGTCGTGTCTGTGAATATATTCCTTCTTAGCCAGGACTGGGCAGCTAGAGATAATATGATTTATTGTTTCTTGTCCATCTCCACATATTCTGCAGTTACTTGTTATGTTTCTTTTCATTATATGTTTTTGGTAGTTTCTGGTGGGGAGGCTTTGGTCTTGTCCCTCCGTCTCTGCTTTGAGTCCTGAGCTTCTCAACCATTGCTGAGACTTTTCTTTGTCTATTTCTTTTGCATTTAGTTTAGTCCAGTATTTGCCATGAAGGGGCTTTTCTTGCCATCATTTTATCATGATTCGTTGCTGTTCTATTTTTAGTTTTGATTTCATTTGTTTTATAGCTTTTGTTGTTTCTTCTTCTTCTTCTTCTCCTCCTCCTCCTTCTCCTTCTTCTCCTTCTTCTTCTTCTTCTTCTTCTTCGTCTCCTTCTTCTTCCTCATATTTGTTAGGTGGTATGATTTCTTGTTTGTACTTTTCAGTTTCCTTAAATACTGAGAACTTTTTTTGTTTTTAGTATTATCATTATCATCATCATCATCATTATTATTATTATTATTATTATTATTATTATTATTATTATTATTATTATTATTATTATTATTATTATTCGTTTAGATTTTGCTTTGTATTTGTACAAGTTCACTCAAAGTCTCACCCAGAGACTTCAAGAGACAATAAGTTAGAAGTTCAAGTTAGTGTTAGGACTAAGGTGCCATATTTTTGGTTTTTGCACAGAGTATAGTTCCAGAGAATGTCTGTGAAAACCTAAGAAAATTTGAAGTTTGTTTTAAAAGTAATTTGATTATAAGATGGTAGTGTGACGTTAAGATGACAGGAAAAGGTGTTTGCTACTATGTACATTTAAAAGTACTTTTGACTATGTTTACAGTTTAAAATGCTTTTGGGATTATATAGGCAATATTTATTGTTGTTGTTGTTGTTGTTACTGTTGTTGCTGCTATTGTTGGTATTGTCGAATCTGAACATTTTCTTGAAGCTGCGTGTGTTTGTGATTTGTTATCCTTTTAAGAAGCCTAGTTTTATTAATATCGTTCTATCTTGTTTTTTGCTTGACCAGAACCATGAGGGATCACCCTAAGGGACAAGATTTTAAGAGAAACATTTCAAAACAGAAAGAACAATCAAAATGGCATTATCCTTGTCGTCCATTCAGCTAAAAAAGAAGGCAGGAGAAGATTTTGGAGGCAAAACCATCTTGCGCATCACCACCTATTTCACAATAATTAATTAAAAATAGTAGCCTTAATTAAATACGATACGTAGCAATAGGAACAGCGAGAGCAGCAGCAGTAAATATAACAAGAACAACTATAACAACACCTGTAGCGACATTGAGAACAATGACATATCAGAATTTAAGCTCGTAAAATCCTCATGCAATTAAATCATGCATTGCACTGATACTGCAGCAAACTGTATAAAGAACTCCATCTCCACCAAAGAAGGAATAATGGCAGCTGCAATGTAATACTAACACCTGTAACAGCAATAGCAGCTGTGAAAATAGCAAAAATTATTTTCTTTTATCAAATTGCACTAGACAATACGCATGAATATTTAAAAGAAGCGAAGAAAGACATAAATAGGCTACATCATAAAAAAGTTATGCTTAATATAACGAAACATCTTTTAGACCAAACAAAAAGGAAAACAATTCTGTATAGACGTGCATCAACGAAAAGACATTAATTAGAGCGTATATCTTCAGACCAAGCTGCATTTTAAAAATAAAATAAGGCTAGGCGTTAATTTTGCGGGATATACCATAAGATCGGATATGCCCGAGTTATTTTCTACACGGAATCCCTACTCAGAAGCACTCCACTGTCCTCAATGAGCTGAAGATTTCTCACTGATACACTGTTACATGGAACGGAGACTGTTCCGAGCAAGAATCTCAAGCATATCATTAGAAGACCATAGCATGCTGCTTGAAATAAAACGGTTCCGAAAAGAAAATCGTGTCATTGTGTGATTGAAGATTTTGATCTGAGTGAAATCTGAGATACTGGTAAAAATTCCCGACCTAATAGAGATCCTAGGAGGGTAGTAGATACAGATGGTAATGGAGCGTAGAAGGCTCTGAAGCTACAAATTTTGAAATACTAATAACCCTCTAAGTTTTTTGCCTCAACACAAACAACCACAGCAAATGCTAGAGCAATATGTAGCCGCAGAAACATTGATTACAGCACCAATAACGAGACTGTAAGCCGCACGAAGAACACCAATAGTGGAGACAGCAATAAAAATGCACCAAAAAGAACATCGCTCTCAAAAGCCACAGCAATAACTGAAAGCTCTCAAAGAACAACAATAAAACAAAAAGGCAGATTCATCCAAGACGTGTCCTTTTTCTCTTGGGACCACTCTGACATGTTATGGGCTTAATGTGATACTGAGGACCCTAAATGACAAAAAGTTGTTAATGTAAAGAAAAGAAGAAAACACGAAAACACCAACACAAAATATGACTGATATGAGTAAATGGTGGAAACACTTGTAATCAACAAGCTACCCAGACCATTCCCAACAGCAGTAACACAATACTACCAACGCCACCATCCCCATAACCGCCACCTCTATCACAGATAGTGATAGTGGTAGTGGTAGTGATGGGGATGGTGTTATTGATGCAAACATAAGTACTATATAATTCACAAGCAATCAGGTCATACACCGCAACACGAATTAAAAAAGAAAATCATTAGCTACACATTCATGAACACAAACATGCAAGCATCTCACAGTACACGTAATCATCTAAATATCACAACACACTGCATCTTAAAAACATACACACCGAAGGAGTAAGAGATTTCAGGGTCATAGAAACGAAAGACTGTGCAAAGAACGGTTTGTGGAAACATCCACAACTAGCCAAAGGAACGGAATATCAGAGTTCCGTTTAATGGCCTTTGAATAAGCAGTATATATACATGTGGCATGAGGTTAGCACAAACTCCGAGCCACCTGCTCAACGACGTCAGATTACTCTATACAAAGGTATTGGTCGTCCGTGATACCAGAATCTCCTAGCCACAAAACTTTATGTCAATTTTCGGTGAATATGAGGTATACACATCTCCAAGTGGGCTGCGATTTGAAGGTGGCCTAGTTGTATCATTTCGAAAGGGTCGGGATTTCACGATACAGATTATGGCCATGCCTTCAGATTTGTAGCTGTCTACGTCTCGACAATGGCGGAGCAACAAGATGTCTACTGATGTTTGGAGCATTTTTAGGAACGCCCTGCCCTTTAGCATTAGTAGGCGATTGGGACACTATCTTTGATGCGTGTTGAATTGTATAGGCTTAGCTGAGAAGAGGGATGCAACTTAGTTAAGCCGGCGTTAACGGACGCAATCGTTAGCAACAAATGGTGGCTTGCTGTGACAAGGACTATTATAGTAGAATCAATAAGGTTCAATAAGGATATAGAGAAAACAAGAATAGAAGGTGAATTAGTGATATATTTACACAATGTACACAGGAAAGTGATAGCCACAGATGTGCACGCAGTGAGACTGGCCCTCGACCAATTCTTCAACGTGAAGTAAGGGGGCTGCGACTTTAGATTTAAGGTGCATACTTTAAGACATGGAGAGATGAAAGCTGTTGACAAGTCTGGTTGATGGAGGCGCAACGTTGCAACAAAACCAAAATTCAGTCTTTTGAAGATCCTAAAGGGTGCGTATTAATCAAGTCCAAGCAGTTGTGTGCGGTTTTTCTGCAGAACTCTGCAGACTATTAAGAACGAATGGTGGGCCGGAACGCAGGATTAATTTCAGTTCTTGATCCTGCCACAACTTCCGGTAAGAGGAGATTGTTACAAGAAGATGATGAGAGCAGTGGAAGTACGCTGCACGGGGTTAAAGTCGCCTGATTTGGATGTATATTCCATGAACATAACTTTTATATGCTCGGCTTGTTTAGAAACCTCTTGGATGATATCTGCCGCAAGTAACAGTAGAACGGAAGAACTACCTGATCTGTGAGACGAGGAGTGGTGGCGCTTCTGAGAAAGGACGCAAACAAGAAGGACCACAACCGCCGGTGCATGTGATACATCATAGAAATAATGGGTAATGAACCTGGCATCTTTCCATCCGGAGTCAATAAAATATGAAAAACCTGGATAGATGTAATCGACTTCCTCAGTCCCTCAAAATTACTGGCCTTGAGCCAAAAGTTAGAAAGAATTATTATTAACACTGACATCACTGGAGTCTCCTCACTTAGCTACATTTGCGGAACATTCTGGCAGCAACACCAGTTAATTTCCTTCCAAGCTTTCCTTTAACATTAGTCAGGTCTCATGGGACAGAAAGGATATTTTTGTTTGTATATGAATACATTGCACATGAGATGTGTCAACTTTGACCAGTTACCAAAATTATGTGTGCAAATGAGGAATTATTGCAAGTAAATTATTTAAATGGTGCAACCGTATTATAATCCTATACAGAAATTCGAATCAAATTTCCTGACACCTTCATTTTCCTAGCCTTACACCTATATTCTAGTCTGATATACTGTAATTGAATTTATGAATAATCAGATTTGAATCCTTGAAGATATCTTTTTATAGAGTGTGATAACTTATCTGATTATGGCCTGGTAATTAAATCATATAGATAAGCTATTAATTAATTAAATAATCATATAACTGAATAATAGAAATAATTCTTCAGTACAGTTCTTGCACTGTACAATAATATTAAGAATCCGGATTGCCGTGTTGTCAAGATAGTTTCGCTTCACTTTTACCCATTTTACTTAAAATAGTATTTCGATTAAATAGCAAGCATTTTGAATGTCATCTCGGCACTGTCTGGAATGTTGCATAAGCAAAAGTCGTTTTTCAGAAACAACAAAACTTCTTGTCACTATAGGGCTACATATTTTGTAGGTTCTAACTATACAGAAACACAACAAAACATTACCGTGTCTCATTGACGTCTTTTGATTAGGCACATGAGTAAGTTTTACAACAGATAATTAGAGACCACTGAATTATCTTATTTAATCTTCTCTGCAATGAAACAGAAAGAGAAACTCCACCGCCATTCTTTTAAAATTCTAATTGTGAGTCTCTAACTCTACCTTAAAATTAGTTTTAGCATACAGGCCAACTAGGTTTCTATGATTCAGTTTCACACGATAACAAGATATTTATTCTGTATTTTCATTTTAATGTCTTACTACATTCATTTGACTGTGAAATACCCCGCTGCATGCCTTTGATCAGAACTGTTTTGTAGTTGTAGAACAAAACCTTTTTCTCCACATGCACAGACATGCAGGAAGTACAATTCATCTTTAGATTTCGGTTTCTGTCGAGTTTTTCGTATAGCTCTATCTAGTATGCTCCAAAGATTTTCAATTGGGTTCATATCAGGAGATTGGTTTGGCCAAAGAAGCTTTTTGATTTAATTTTCAGTCAGCCATTGTTGTTTCCTTTTCGCTGTGTGGCATGGAGCCTCATCTTCCATGAATAAAAACTCATTTTTCGTTATGTTATCGTGTGAATAAATCGGAAGTAGTTCTTGCTTAAGTATTTCGATGTATTTTTCAGAGTTTATGGCTCCAACACATTCGATCAGCTCAGAACCATTGCTGGTGAATGCTCCCCATACCATTACAGAGATACCACCATGTTTCACAGCTGGATGGACTCGTTTCAAACCAAATTCTTGATTGGGAAGCCTCCATACCCAAGCACTTCAACTGTCTGAAAATAATGCAAATCTGGATTCATCTGAGAAAATCACTCTATCACAAAATGAACTAGATTTTTCTGACATCTCCTTAACCCATTTCTTTCTTTTCATGATATTAATTGGTTGAAGGAGAGGTTTTCTTCTAGCTGCTCGTCCATAATACTCAAGCTTATGCAGATATGTAACACACCTTCTTGGACTAACTTCTAGCTGTTTTGCAACGTCAGAAGACTTCGAACGGGGTTCATTTTCCGCATTTCTCTTCAAACAGCAAAGTTTCCTTTCCGAGGGCCCAGGTCGGCCAGGACGAGAATATGTTGATTCTTTTCCTTGGCTTTTGAATTCTATTAACAGTAGCAAGAGGAATTTGAAGATTTTTGACAATTTTCTGCCCAACAATACGACTTCTTTGAAAATCTGACAGTTCTGCTGAATTTTTTGTGTGTGGCATGGTTACTCTTCGGAAATGCTTAATATAATGGCACACGGAATGAAAAAGAATAATTACATTGTAAATTCTACACCGCTGCAAACATATTAAGACGCTTAGATTAGAAATTTTGAAAATTAAAGGTGTCTATTTACATCCTGCATATCTGTGTATATAATAAAAAGAATAATTGTTTCAATATTTAGCACATCGAGCCCATTACTCAACTGGTGAATGCAACAATCAGATTTGAATCCTTGAAGATATCTTTTTATAGAGTGTGATAACTTATCTGATTATGGCCTGGTAATTAAATCATATAGATAAGCTATTAATTAATTAAATAATCATATAACTGAATAATAGAAATAATTCTTCAGTACAGTTCTTGCACTGTACAATAATATTAAGAATCCGGATTGCCGTGTTGTCAAGATAGTTTCGCTTCACTTTTACCCATTTTACTTAAAATAGTATTTCGATTAAATAGCAAGCATTTTGAATGTCATCTCGGCACTGTCTGGATGAAAGGATGAAAGGAAAAGTCGACCTCGACGGAATTTGAACTCAGAACGGGAAGACGGACGAAATGCTGCTGTGAATTTTGTCTGGCGTGCTAACGATCCTGCCAGCTAGCCGCCTGCATTTTAATGATAATTATAATCCTTTCTATTATAGGTACAAGGCCTGAAATGTGAGGGGCGGAGGCTAGTCGATTACATCGACTCCAGTGAGTAACTGGTACATATATCATCAATCCTAGTGAATAACTGATACTTATTTCATCGACCCCGAAAGGATGAAAGGCAAAGTCGACCTTGGCCTAATTTGAACTCAGAACTTAAAGACGGACGAAATGTCATTAAACATCTTGCCCGGCGTGC
>NC_042997.1:62914189-62981689 GCF_006345805.1 Octopus sinensis
TTAATATTCTAGAACATAATCTAGAATTTTAGAGTAACATCAAAAGATATACTTCATATCGTTTGGAGAAGGGAAAGGAAATATGGAATTGTGGTGTTCATGTATTAACAACATTGCTGAAGCGAACTTGCACGAAATGAGTATCGAAACTGAAAGCAGATTCACTATTTGAAAAGAAAAACAAAAACATAGAAAGTAAAAAAGAAATCAATCCCACTCCCCAAAAATGTTCATTAGAATACGATGGAACCTAATGCAGTCACTCAAACCGCTTCAAATAGCAGCCACATTATCTTGAAACTACACCTGGCCAACTTAAAAATGCAGTCCTAGTTATAGTATACGATAATATGATGGGAAATCATGGATAAAACGCATAGGCCATTACTGATTGATTAGAGGTGTCATGGGACTAAGCGCCTACCTATTTACTAATCTACTCGCCTGTTCTTTTTGCTGCAATGAAAATATTTGGCATCAAATATCAATTCCCCTTATTTGAGAAAAGTCCAATACTTATTGATATTTAGGGTAAAGTAGAATCAGAATTATTTATTGATACGAACAGTAAGGCGTTGAGTAGGCAGAATCGTTAGCAAGCAGGACAAAATGGTTTGCATAATTTCGTCTATTATTGTGTTCTAAGCCCAAATTTCGCTGAGGCCGATTATATTTCGTCCTTTCGGAGTCAATAAAATAAGTACCTGTAGAGCACTGCATTCGATCAACTTCCAGTCCTCCCGCGATTTTGCTGGCTTCGTATCAAAATTTGAAAGCAATGTTTTATGTGCCAATGTGGATTGTAGAGTGATAGGATCCTTAGGGCTTCAGATAAAATATCTTGTAATATGTATTCTACCAACTGACAATCTAAGTTCAAATCTTTGACAAACACTTTTGTTTTAACGAACTCATACTTGACTGATACTTTATTGAATTTACCTTTTTACGAGGCTGATACAATAAAATATCTAACAAGTACTGGTACCACATTCTTCGACATTTCTACTATCAAGATTTTGGTCATATATACAGAGGACGGTGAGACGGACAAGATGACCATTCAGCGCAATAGTTCCCAACCGGGGTTCTATAGCGGCTTTTGTTCAATTTTATCTGCAATAAATTGGTTATCCTTCTACAATAAACAAAATATAATCATTTAAAAAAAAATTCTTAATAATCGTTAATTATAGAAATATATGATATTTAAAACACCTAATGCTTCGGAGGGTACTTCCAAATAAAATAGGACTAAAATAGACCATAGCTAAAAAATGGTTGAGAAATGTTGATTTAGAGCATTAACAAAACTCTGTGTGCTAGTTGTTCCAGCTCTTTACGTTCTGAGTTTAAATCCTGTCAAAGTTAACTTTAGGTTTCATCATTCCTGCTTGTACTATAAATGAGTATCAATCAAGAACAGGTGTCAATTTGATCGACTATCGTCTTCCTCAAAATTTGTGAACTTAGGATTGTGAAAGTAATTATTACATTTTTTACGGCAGTTGAAAAGAAAAGCATGCTTTACATTTTCTATGAATATAGTTTTGAGTGATATAGTTATATAATTTTCAATTTCCCTCTGAATAGAATAGAATATTAACTTTTCAGTTAATATGAAACAACACCCGACAACGTGGAAATGCGAGATTTGATTTGAAGTCATGCATTAATTAGAAGACATTAAAATAATCTTTTAACTTGTAGTATGTTTTAAAGAAAATCAAACGATTATACAGCCAAAAGAAATAGCGTAATTTAGAATTAAAATTCATTCTTCTGGAAAGCTATGTCCGTTTTGTGGTAATTCTCAAGTTACAAATTATTAGCGAAGAATATGAAAAGAAAAACATAGTCCATAAAAAAGTCTGCTTTAGAATAAATTGGTTCGATTATATATCTGGCTGCAGGATTTTCAAAATGGTTGATATTTTGATAAAATATGATTGGAAATTTGGTTCTGATTTACGTACTTTTTAAACATACATGCACATATATACATGTATGCATTAAGTTTGAATGTCCTGTCGCATTTAAAGATGAGGAAAGAAATTAATGCTTCATTAGTCTTAAATGATATATGTATATATATATATATATAGTTCAAATTTAGAGAAAACAAAGGACGAAGACAGGCGAGAGAACAACAAGCAAGTGTATTAGTTTGACGGTCAGGAATTATGGAAAAGTCTTTGAAGTTTCGAGTATATGCTATTCGACAGAGACAGTTGAGACCAAAACGTGGAGAAAAAAAATGTCAGAGAAAAATGTGTAGATGTTTCCCCTCGTTATTGATGTTTGGCCTCTTGTATTGATAAGATGATCCCATCTATTTGGGAAATTGTCAATTCCTCGGGCCCGAAAATCTTCAGATTTCCAAAAAAAAAAAAAAGGAAAAAGGAAAAGAAAAAAACTTGATATCGTTTTAACCTCTTCACAGTTAATAAACTATTTTCCCTTTAAATAATGCTGCAAAGATCGGAAAAGATGATAGGCAGATGGAGTAATGTTAGGAGAGTAGGAAGGGTGAAGAAAAACTGTTTAGCGTCATAATATTTTCTTGGATGTCTTAGGAAATACGTGGTCTTGCACTCTCTTGTAAGAGAAACACTTCTTTACAATTGATTAATGATACGTGCTTTCTTCTGCAAATCTGTGAGCAATATTTCTAACACCTTTCTGCATTAACTGTTTAATTTTGATTTAATACTTCATGATCTACGAAACCCAAACAAACACAGAGCATAACATCTTTCAAGTATACTCCTAGTTTAGAGGCTGAGATCTCCCTTTTCATCGGTTGCTAACTATTGTCATTTTCGCTGAATATAATTATAGAGAGCCGTGTTTTCCTTCCTTGTAATGTAATGATTCTCCCAAGGGCAAATTCTGTAGCACTACTCTTGAATGGCGAGCTGAGGGCAACTATTTGATTAAGCTGGGAAACAGTCAGCTGAAAAGCCTCCCATTAGCTAAATCTAGACACTTTTCCTAGTTCATGAAGTTGTTTTATGACCTAAATGTGAATTAAACTGTTTTGTTAATTCCCATGCAGTTTCCTTTGATTTTTCCTCAATTACCTATTTCAGAAGTTCAGTAGTGACGGAACTTGGTGGTCAAGATAGAGGTGAATATGCGAAAGAAAGTTTTCCAGAGCGTAACTGGTCAAGTGACTGTTGAACGTTTTATTTCCTTTGAAAGAACGAATATTACTTGCCTGTACCATTGCTGAAGGACCCTTCCTGTAGCATGCAATGTCTCATATGGGCCTGATGAAATTCATTTCAAAAAGATAAAAATCGATACGAATTTAAAGACTATGGTTCAAAGTAATCTGCAAAGAAA
Organism: Octopus sinensis; assembly: GCF_006345805.1. Classification (NCBI taxonomy): domain Eukaryota; kingdom Metazoa; phylum Mollusca; class Cephalopoda; order Octopoda; family Octopodidae; genus Octopus; species Octopus sinensis. The sequence goes on from NC_042997.1 coordinate 62,917,538, forward strand.
GAAAGAGAACATTAGAATGTAAAAATTGCATATGGTGACATAAGTACTGAAGCATTATCCTCGAGGCATTCATGTCAAAAGGCTACAGAATTTTATTTTCCAACTTTATATATCAGAAATGTTATTTAAAATAATATAATATAATATAATATAATATAATATAATATGATATAATATAATATAATATAATATAATATTTCTCTCTCTCTCTCTCTCCCTATATATATATATATATATATATATATATATATAAGAGTATAATCCATCCATCCATCTATCTATATCTATCTATCTATCTATCTATCTATCTATCTATCTATCTATCTATCTCTATCTATCTATCTATCTATCTATCTATCTATCTATCTATCTATCTCCTATCTACATACATACATATAAACCTGCGCAAACACACAAATACACAGACGTATACACACATATAAATATATCAATGAAATATATATTTTTTACCAATATATAATATACATGAATCACGATATATACGTACCAAGACAAACATAGATACTTAAAGACACACACATATAAAGAGTTGTTCTATATACTTATGTAGGTAAGGGTTATTGTATATGTATATTTATATTTATGCATGAATACACATACATACACACACACAGACATGAAATATTGCGTAATTCTTTTACCGTTTGATTTATATGCTGCTTTTCATATTGCTTGGTTCCCCAGAGGCAATGCTTGTCAGAAGAAATATATCATTGTATTCACAAAGATCCAAAGGAAGACGAGAACGAATCGTCTAGGAAGACAGTGTCTTTTCTTATTTCGAACTGAAATGTAATCTACATCCAGGTTCATTGTCTCGGTGTATTCTGCTTAATATTTGTTGCTGCTCGGTGCAATGATAACTTTCTTTGATTTATAGCATTCGACGACGGTTACGAAAAGGCACCATGAGACCTTTCTAGTTATTTTTAATCCACTTTCAGAATAATATAAATGACTAAAGAATACTATATTATCTCAATGAGATAAAATATATATATATATATATATATATATATATATATATATATATATATATATATATATATATATATATATACATTTCTTTATTAAGCTTAATGAAAGCAACTGAAAACATTTCCGAAGAAGCTAGTCTAAAAGTCTACAAAGATTTGTCTTATTCAGTCTAGTGTGGTAGAATCATAAGATTTGTTGATACGTAAGTGTATACGTGTATCTAGATGACCATGTAAGCAAGGAAATTGTAAATAATTTGATGGTGTGTTTGGAATATAATCTAAACATAAATGTGAAATACACCGGTATGGAAACGGGTAAATTATAGGCTACACATTCCAGCGAATTGCGTCGTAGTTTTGATGCGCAATGAAATATGTGGAAGAATACAGATCATTTAAAGGAAAAAGGAAGTATTTAGATGATATTTTATAGCTCAGTTAGTTGAACAATTTTCATAATTTTCATCACAATTACGCAAATAACACTTATATAGCAGTGGTGTTTTACAGAGTTATATAACTTGCCTAAATAAAACCTTGGCAAATATGAACAATCTGCTCTAAGTAATAAACTGGTAACAACAATAACAACAACAGTAGAGGTATAAATAGCAGTAGAGCGGCAAGGGAAGCAGCTGTTACCGCAACAGCAGCAACAACTATAACGAAATGAAATAATAAATCAAGCAGTATATTTCTCCACTTAAATGATTTTGTTTCATAAATCAAAGATGTCAAGTAGAACACAATGGCTAAAAATTAATTATCTTTGAAAAATGATGCTATTAACAGGGTTAATGACCTTGACGAAAAATAGGCTCTGTACGGTTAACCGAGTAAATGAACTATTTTACAGTTATAAAGATCGTTTTTCCTTGAGAACAGTTAATATTTTTCTGTGTGTTTATTTGATTTGCCTTCTTCAAAGAATGAAACTATAAATCTTGACTGTCGATTCCTCTGATCGTTGGTTGAACTGATCTTTATAACTGAAAAATGCATAGAGCAGTTTGTTTGACATTTTCAAGTTGAGAAATGAAATTCTTCTTCTAGTTATAGAACGGTGAGGTGACTGCTATTAAACTAAATTATCTTTCTGTATCGTACTCTTTTTCTAATTCCTTATTTTCACATACACACACACAGACGCGCGCGCGCACACACACACACACACACACACACACACACACACACACACACGCACACACATACATACACATGCACACATACACATACGCGCACACATACACACATTCATTTAAAGTCTTCACGTCATACTCACACACAAATGAATCTCTGTGAAAGAAGGGAATGTAAATTGCTCAAGTAATTTCTAGTCACATAGAAGTTCTTTTTATTGTTTACCACCACAGTCGGTTAATATACTCTTGTATTTATAAATAAAACTTAAGAATCCAATTGATATATTTTTTATTGGTATGAAATTATCTTCACAGATATTCGTTCCTTATAGAAGATGATTTGCGTCAGATAAAGTGTATTAAAATTTCTTTACTACTTAATCAGCTTATTTTAGCTTTATATTACATCATATCGGAAGAACACCAAAGTATCGGATATAAATCGAATTTATTAATGTGAACATTAGAAGAAAGAATGTGCACCAATATATTACTACTCAGTTGATAAAAGAAAATTGAAATCCTCCTACCAGTGACATTTATAAATTACATTGACCTTTCAATATGTACCTTATATCTTTTATGCACGGCGCTCTCGTTGGGGTTCAGTATTATCAATTTATCCGCAAAGATACTGACGCATAGACAAACTAATATAACTAATATAGATTGTGTTGATACGGAAGAGCATAAGATAACCAACAAGTCTATTTATCATAAAACCACTCACACAACAGGCAAGAATAAGGACCAGACTTTATGGAAATATTCTCTGTAATATTCTAGCCTCCTTACACAAGAATGCACCTTCCATTAGACGCCCAGAGCGACGAAATACAAGTATAAGTTTCAGTGTAGCTTGCAAACGCGTCAATATATCTTATCTTACAGGTTAAAATCACTGTTAGGCTTCATATCGCAAAATGCACTTTTAATTAATTTCCTTATCTTAAAATTCAGAGTCACTGTGACAATTTAAAAAGAATAAAATATCTAAAACCATTGAGACGTGTGTTGTAAGAAAAAACTAAAATAACTGACTAATTCCATTATCTCTATGCGATATTACTTTTAAGCCCACCTCGAGTGTCGACCTTAATCTTTCATATCCCTAGAGTCAATAATTATCGAGAGTACATTCATACTGATAACGTCTTCTAAAAGTCTCTCATAAAAATAATATCACTTAAAGGCTTATAAAAAGACTGAGTAGTTATTTATCTTATTGATGTTAAAACATTAAATAATTCGGCGACTTCAAATCTTCTAGTTTCGATCAGCTGCATCAACTTCAGAAAAATATAATTAGGAGCTTTACTTACGGCACGAGTTGAGCTAAACAACTTGAGTTAACGAACTACTCACCAGATATACAGTAATTTCTGTAGCATTGCTTTTGCAGAAGTGTTTAAGTTTTACTTCACAACGTTACTGATTAAGGTTAAAAAATGCGTCTTCAAAATATTTTACTACTAGAAATAAAAATTCTTCTATTTTAAAGGTGTTTGAAAAGTAACATAAGTACCTGTGCATTTTCCCGTTTATTAAATTTTGTTTTCCTAAATCAAGCATAAAACTTTTTTAATGAATTTGTTGACGCAATAATATAAAATTGACAAAATAATTAACTAGTAAGCACAGAAACACAAATACACATATAAACGCTTAGGATCTTTTCGGTTTGAACGGCAGTTTTTTCTAGCGGTGTCATATGAAATTGTCACCCATAATTATGACCCTAGTATCGATCTATTGCATTTCAATCTGTTTTAGGATTAGGGTTAGAGTTAGGGTTAAGGGTGGGGGGAAGGGTATTTTTTTTAATTCAGAAATGTAAATAAACCAATCTGTTTCTTAAACGAGGGACATATTCATACGGCACAGAATGTTTTCACCTCACCAGACGTCATTGATTGGTTGATATTGCAGAAATTGAAGAAAAAAACCAACAAGTATCTTACAAACTATAGAATTTTCTCAATAAAGCTAAGAGAAAAAGATGTTTTATAAACACATTCTAACAGTATACGTAGTTTAAAAGTGTTTAGTTACGTGGAAATTATTTAAAAAAAATGCCGTTCAAACCGAAAAGATCCAACGCTTAGACTACGAACAACTAGTGAGGTTTTTGCATAATCAGTCAGTCTACTAAATTGCTCAAAATTGCAACCAAGTCTCCTTTAAAATGTATTACACCATATTTAAAATAAACACTCGTAAATTCCTATAACGGCAAACATGTTTTTACAATGGTGAGTATGCATCGATAAGCATATATGTGTGGCTGAAACGTTCGCTTCTATCATCCTTTCTAGCTAAGTTAGTCACGCTATAGAAACTTCTACAATTAAAACAAAAACAAAATGGTATCATCATTCTGAATCATATATATGATTCCGATTAATTATGGACGGCATTATATATTTACTGTAATTAAAGATAAAAAAGTTTATAGATATATACTAAATGAAATATGTTAAATAATGGCTGAAGAAAAAATTCATTTCAAATTAAAAAGTAATTCAAAGAACAATAGATTCGTTTTATTATTTTATACAATTTTACACCTTTCTTTAATATGTTTCGGATTTATCTGAACGCTTATATATTTCCAAAAATAATACAACAAATGCATTATAGTTTTCCAAACTATTTTAAAATCCAAACACTTATGCAAAAACTAGATATGAAGGGTTTGGCGAACCTCCACAGCCACCACCACCAAGCTGTTATTTAGCCGGCTAAAAATAGTAGCTAAAGCTCTCACAATTCACACACATAAATAAAGGTTATACTCAACAATATAGTCCCATATATACAAGTAGACGAAATAACAGAACTAACGGATATATATATACCTATAAAAATTGTGAGTATGTAATTATATGCGTGTATGCACATATGTATGCATGTATGTATGTATGTATGTATGTATGTATGTATATATATATATATATATATCCTCACTATAGAAACTAAAAGAAAACTGCCCGGGTTAACGTTGAGCGACTCGCTGTAGCCAAAACCAAGATTATATCAATTGAAATTCACCATATCACACTTTACTATCTGTGAGACTTTCGACATTGTAAACCTAGGCATTAAAAAAACTGAGTGGTCACGATTTAAACATCTTTGAAAATATTGTTATATGAATATTAAGGTTCATTTTTTACAGAGTCATCTAGATAAATTTCCCGATAATTGCGGCGATGTGAGTGATGAGCAAAGTGAACGATTCCATCAGGATATCAAACAATGAAAGAGCGCTACGAGGGATGGTGAGACAAACGAATGATGGCTGACTACTGCTGGAGAATCAAAAATGAATTAACATTGAACATGACAGACAATGAAGAAAGAGAAAATTTTTACCATAGTTCTTATGTTCACGAAGGTTTTATTTCTGCTCTTAGTTTATTTAATGATTTGATGAAAATACTTGTTGGTCTTAGTATATTCAATCGTGTTATTTTTAAAGACTTAGGGGTCTGATTGTTATTGCAAATATAGTATTTCTCAATAAGCAGACCAATATTTGTTGGTTTAAATACGAATTGAGAGGTTTCTACGTTTTTACTTTGAGAAATATTGCCATTAATCAATATCAAATATACAGAAAACAAATGAAAAAAAATGCTTCCCCACCCCCAAAATAAGGCCTTTCTGTACAGTAAAAACGGTAGCCAACCAAGAAAAAGTAATGTCATTTTCAGATCTAGCACCCTCAAACTAGCTAAAAAAAAAAAAGATCTTTGGTGTCACGACACCATTTCAAAATTTTATTTTTGTTGACCAGTATTATTCGGGGCAGTTGGCTTGCAAACATAATGCTGTAACTATGATCCAAATACTTAAGTCTACACCCACACTACCTAGATGTAATTAGATGCCGCGAATTAGAATAGCTTACAACTTTAAATAGCAATATTATTTTATCACTTCGTCTGTCTTTACAATCTGAGTTCAAATTCTGCTGAGGTCGACTTTGCCTTTCATCCTTTCGGAGTCGATAAATTAAGTACCAGTTGTGTACTGGGGTCGATCTAATTGACTAGCCCCCACCTCAAAAATGTCCGGCCTTGTGCCTAGAGTAGAAAGGAATATTATTTTATAACTTGAATGTATCACCGCTTAATGTATTAGGTTCAAATTTCCATGCGGGTTTCTGAAGTAATGAAAGCGTTAACAAAAACCAACACAAAACAAAATAATATAAAACATTTCCATAGATATTTCTTTCGGCACCATTATTGAGATTGGGCTCAGAAGGGAAGGAATAATCTGAACAATTTCAGATCATTAAGCAATCTGATCATATTTTAGAGCCTACTGAGTAGTAATAAATTTTAAAACATCACATATTTCTAGCAGCAGAATCCAAAGCGAGAGACATTAAACTTCCATTTTTTTTGGTTCATATAAGAAATAATTTGATAGTCGTGAAAAGAAAAACATCTACTGGATGTATTATTCGAGATATTATTTAAATATTTAGATATATAATTATGACATTACTTTGTAACAAATACTTGATGCCAATCACTTTATAAGAACTTCGTGTTAGATTTCAACTTTCAAAACGTATTGCTAAAAATAAAGCAATAGATCACACACACACACACCACACACACACACACACACACACACATATATATATATATATATATATATAATATATATATATATATATATATATATATATGTATATATGTGTATAATATAAATATTTTGTTAAAACTGTTAAAACCACTTCTACTCTTAGAGTAGGTTGAGTGACTTTGTGGATGTTAAGAAAACAGCTAATGTTTTCCAAAGATTAATATCGTATCAAATCGAGTGGAGCGAAACAAGTTAAGTGGAGAGACAGAAACGTTTGAATGCAGGACTAAACATATGTCCTGCAGTATCTAATAACCTCTATTAAAACTGTGAGTTCAAACTTTATCAAGGTTGTGTTTCGTCTTTGTAGAATCACTAAACACCAGTATTGATCTGGCTTTGAGCAAACCAATTCTATCTATCTATCTATCTATCTATCTATCTATCTATCTATCTATCTATCTATCTATCTATCTATCTATCTATCTATCTATCTATCTATCTATCTATCTATTCACATTTGTTTTATGTCGAGTTATAATAAAAACAGATTTGTTACGGAGGTGTACTGGAATAACAAGTGTATTGATCTGCGATCATGTGCTGAACCTAAAGCGATTGCAGCGTGGGAGGCATAAATTAGCCATTCAGAAACACACAAAGACCGTCAACTTCCACTTAAACGTTTATTTGAAATATGAAGTCAAAACCTTTGTTACTTGATGCTACAACCCATTTTCTGACAAAAAGATTTTGCAGCAAAATTTTTGTCAGTGACCAGGTCGCAGGTTTGAGCGCCGAAATGTTTGACAGCATATTACATATGAATGTTTAAATGAAGTTGACGGTGTTTGAATGCTTCTGAGTAGCTAACAGTAGCTGTCTTTTTTGCTGCAATCGCTATCGTGAAAATGATGATACATTAAACTGAACGATTACTCAATATTTTTCTAGAGAACGTGCTGAATTATTTCTATATGTGTATGTATGTGTGTGTGTGTGTGTGTATGGGAATCTGTCGCGATTTTCCATAAAACGATTCTTTTCAACTTGCTTTAGAAATCTAAATAATATTAAATATTCTACATATCTTTCATATTGTCACATAGCCATTGATGTTCGAGAGAGATAGAGAGAGAGAGAGAAAGAGAGAGAAAGAGAGAGGGAGTGAGAGAGGGAGAGAGAGAGAAAGAAAGAGATAGTGAGAGAAAGAAAAAGAAGATGAAATAAAAATTTAAGTATTGTTGATATTTTATTATCCCACAAAGGATTAAAGCTCCATAAAAAAAGAAAAGAGCGATCTCTGTGAGATTCGACCTCAAAGCGCTGAGAGACGGTAAGTACACATCGTATGCTACATGCCCTGTCCTCTAATCTGCCAGACAAGCTTCACATAGAAAGCGAATATACTCAGGATATGTTACAATCCCATTCTTATCTCGTACAGATATGTTACCACTGACAGATCTGAATAACTTAAAACTATACATCATATGAAGGATATTTAATTTCCTCCTTTTTACTACATCGGTTACTTTATATAACGCACCGAAATTCGCATACGAATTTTGCATATTTTCTGTAATTCTTTTGTCTATTTCAGAATTGATTATTATATCCGCTATTAAATTATATCCTATCTTTTCTATATAGAATCCACACACATACACATTTGCGTACTTGTATACACACACAGCTACATACAGTCTCATATATTGATAGCGCGTCTGCTGCTTTGTTTTGAGTTCCTGGTCTATAGGAGATTGTGTAATTTATGTCTGAGAGGTCCAAGTGCCAATGTTTAAGTTTTTGATTTTTGATTTTTGATGTCCTTTGCTAAATTTGTCATAAACCGGTGCAAAGATGGCTTGTATTCAAATTTTATTCTGCTCGCCGTCTAATCCTTTAATCACGGCTGTCCAACGATAAAGACAAGTTGTTTTATATTAGGTAAAAACAGTATCCATCTATCAACGTCATTCGACACTATGCCGCACTTTCGCACTCAGTACAAAATAAGAAATCTATATCTTTATAGATTTCTTAATATCTTTATATCTTTATATCTTTATAGAAAAGGCAGCGAGCTGGCAGAACCGTTAGCACGCCGGGCGAAATGCGTAGCCGTATTTCGTCTGCCGCTACGTTCTGAGTTCAAATTCCGCCGAGGTCGACTTTGCCTTTCATCCTTTCGGGGTCGATAAATTAAGTACCAGTTAAGCACTGGGGTCGATGTAATCGTCTTAATCCGTTTGTCTGTCCTTGTTTGTCCCCTCTATGTTTAACCCCTTGTGGGTAATAAAGAAACGTATATCTTTATCTATTGTAGGAAGAAAGTTAGCTTCATGCAAACTGTAGAAAATATAAAAACCAACTTTCAGGGACAATAGTGGTTTGTTGAGGCGGTAGGTTGTGGATATTTTCTGTATCTAAGTACAGTAAGCTGATTGAATCGCCCGTATGTTAACAAGTACCTCCTTGCGACAATGTAAACCTCATTTAATCAAGACACCCTTGGCCTGAAGAGGAGACTTGCGGTATACACCTCGCTTGGATAGTTACCACTTCAGCGGTTCCGCTTGTTATGAAACATATGTAGCACGGATAGTATCTACTCCCTTCTTTAATTCTTGTATAAATATAAATATAACTAACTAACTAACTAACTAAATAAATAAATAAATAAATATATATATATATAATATATATATATATATATATATATTATATATATATATATATATATATATACGCCATGATAGATCGTTAGCCACTACACACATTTTTGTTTCTCTCCTTGTTTCTCTCCTTGTTTTTCTGTGTACCTTTCTATAAAAGAGCGTAGGCTCGAAACGTAAAAGACTTTTTCTATTCCTGAGCGTTATACTAATATATATGTTTGTTTTGTACACCACCTGTCTTCGTCTTTTTTTTTTTCGTAAACTTTCCCTATATATATATATATATATATATATATATATATATATATTATATATATATATATATATGTATAGGATAAAAAGAATATGAAATGATAAAAGCCGTATGTTGTGATGGCATCAAATGAGGATTAGTCCATATCTCCATATGTTGTATATTGAACCAAGTTCATACAGAGAGATTTAAAAAAATATTCTAATTAGTTCTACATGTTGTTTTTTATGGGAGCATGTGCATACTTTCTTTAATAGACACTGAAAAATTACACCATACCGTACGAACAAAATTCTAATTCGAAAAAGAATAATATTGAAAAAGAAGTATTTGGGTATAGACAGGAAACATTTACCCTTATACCAACTTATGCAGCTACAATTTATAAAAGGGTATTTGATAATTATAAAACCACGCGGTATGCTCAACAATAAACAAAGGATAGTATCTGAAAGTAGAAATTATAGCGAAAGAATACATTTAAGCTAAAACTGGTGTAACATAGACACATGTAGATAAACATAACATACACATACATACAATACACAAACTCACATGCATATATGCATATATACGCACACACACTCACAAACATTTATATACGTCTGTGCGTACACACATACACACACACACACATATATATATATATATATATATATATATATATATACATGTATATAGATATATACATACACATGTATATATCTATATAGTTGCGTTTACAATCTTATCTTTATGTAGTTGCACACACACACGTGTGTGTGTATTTAAAAAAAAGAAGGTTGAAAACGCCACTACATAAGATGAATTTTAATTTTCTTAGAAATTTTACATGTTTCGTTTCTTCTTGAAAAAACGACCCTTATCAAAAATATTTTTAAAAGTTATGTGTAATAAAAGAGCTCATAGTTGTTTCATACTAGTCTCAACAGAGTCCACGTGGTGGTTTTTTTGTGGTGGGGAGCATAATAACCGTCTTGTGTGTTGACTAGATTCGTTGGCTGAAGTTGGGGAAATGACCAGCGGACATATATATATATATAATATATATATATATATATATATATATGGACACACATACATGTGCGTAGGAGCCTTTATATTTATATTGGGTATATATGTGTGTTTTGTGAGAATTTATACATGTATACACACACACACACACACACATACACACACACACACACATATATATATATATATATATATATAAACACCCAAACGCGCACACAGCCGTATGTGTAGGACATTAGTTTAATTGAAGTAAACACCATCAATAGCATACACCACCGTGCTTAATATTAATATCTGGTTAGTGCATACAATGTTTTTATTGATCGACAACTGGGAAACAAATGCCAAGGAAAAAAATTGTGGGGAATCAGCATCGAAGAAGAAATAGCAACTCTCAAAATAAACAGATACGTAGTCTTGGAAAACAAGAGAAGAAAACGGTAAATGAGACAATAATTACGAAGTCCCTATTGGCTATCTGGAACTACCGGTGCTAAATGTGTAATAACTTTTAAATCAAGTGTGAACTCCAGAGAGTCCACAAATAGATGAATACCAATTGAAAACGACTAGCCTCTGGCTCGAGAGATAGCCGTGTTGAAAAGCATTGTTACCTGTGATAATAGTTTCTATAGTTTTATTAATTACATACTTAACTTAAAGCAGTTGGAATCAATGAGTGAATCACTGTTAGTCGAGAGAAATCTCATAGTGCTTAGAGAAAGGTTATTAAAAGGGGTAGTGAAATTTAGGAGTGGCTGTGTGGTAAGTAGCTTGCATGCGAACCACATGGTTCTGGGTTTAGTCCTACTGCGTAGCACCTTGGGCAAGTGTCTTCTACTATAGCCTCGGGCCAACCAAAGCCTTGTGAGTGGATTTGGTAGATGGAAACAGAAAGAAGCCCGTCATATATATCTATATCTATATATATGTATGTGTGTGTCTGTGTTTGTCCCCCCAACATCGCTTGACAACCGATACTGGTGTGTTAACGTCCCCGTAACTTAGAGGTTCGGCAAAAGAGACCGATAGAATAAGTACAAGGCTTACAAAGAATAAGTCCTGGGGTCGATTTGCTTGACTAAAAGCTGGTGCTCCAGCATGGCCACAGTCAAATGACAAACAAGTAAAAAAATATTTTCATTCATTGAAACAATGAATATTTTCATTCATTGAAACAATCAACCGTAACATTTTCACTAATCAAAAACTATGTTTTGGGACTTACTAGTGCTATAGCCAGTAATGGATTCTTCCAATTAACTTTATAGTCTACATTACTTGCTAAATAACGGTTGAGTAAAGTCAGAACTGTTTATAAAAAGTATAAGAATATAAAGGAAATATCGCAACTGAGAGGTGTCACCCTACTCAATCTACGAACGGGTATAAATACATATTTTTGCTGTGATATATTGCAAATATTGTTTTGTGATTATCTGCCTCAACAATTCCCAACAATTAGCAGTTACTATACTGATCGGCATCATTTAAGATCACAAAACAAGTACTACACTCTTCAATGTACTTACAGCAGGTATAACACTTATCGAAATAATATTATCCTTCCTATACATTTCTACGAGAGGTTCACATATTCTCTACATAGGTAAGACTGCATACAAAAACTGACTACCTTTCCTACGACCAGTAATTCCCAACCGGGGAGTATTAGGGATCCGTGAACTAAATTTAAAATTTCACACACACACACTCACACACATATATATATATATTTCTTTACTACCCACAAGGGGCTAAACATAGAGGGGACAAACAAGGAGAGACAAACGGATTAAGTCGATTACATCGACCCCAGTGCTTAACTGGTACTTATTTACATCGACCCCGAAAGGATGAAAGGCAAAGTCGACCTCGGCAGAATTTGAACTCAGAACATAGCGGCAGACGAAATACTGCTAAGCATTTCGCCCGACGTGCTAACGTTTCTGCCAGCTCATATATATATATATATATATATATATATATATATATATATATATATATATATAATATATATATATATATTATATATATATATATATATATATATATATATATACATACATACATTTGTATATATATATATATATATACATACATACATTGTATATATATATATATATATATATACATACATACATTTGTATATATATATATATATATATATATACATACATACATTTGTATATATATATATTATATATATATACATACATACATTTGTATATATATATATATATATTTATAAAAATATGGTAAAGTAAAAAAATTCACTTTACCACACACCGAACTTTTCAGAAATAGCAGCCAAAAATTTGGCTATTTCCTCAACTGCAAATAAAAGTCTCCAGACAATGCATACTCAGAAAATAACCTACATACCGAATACTGCTTGGTCGAATTTATTAACAATTAATTAATTCTACCCCCTTTTTTGATGACAATATAATGCTTTTCTCTCCAAGAATTTGAACTACAGGTTTTACCTCTGTAGAAATGCACTACTCTATGACTCACGTGGGTGGACAGGGAGAATAACAGATCTCATTCGTATTTTTGGATTCGCTAGTACTGGGTGTCTGGCATGGTTTGTCCGATAATTAAGTATTGAACTTTCACCACGTGAGTTTTTTCAGTGAAATATTGTTGTTGAATTTGTGTTAAAACCTGTTTAAATTGTCTTGTTAAAAAATTGTTTGAACTGTTGCTGGTTTTGAACCAGGAAAACTTTGTTTTCCCCTCCTCACGGAGGGGAACTGCTGTACATTGAAACACACGAAAAAAAAAAAAACACACACATTCCACGGAAAAATGAACAAAAATACTTGTTCAAAAATGTCAAAAAATGATGACGTAGTAGGTTTGCCTACACAAAAAAATGTGAAAATTGCTGAAGAAGCTAAAATTGCGGAAGATGTGACTTCCAATGAAGCTGTGAAAACAGCAAAAGGGAATGAAGGTTCGCCGGTTAAAAAAGCTGTGAAAACGGCTAAAGTCGCGGAAGGGTTGACTTCCAATGAAACTGTGAAAACAGCAAAAGCGAATGAAGGTTCGCCGATTAAAAAAGCTGTGAAAACGGCTAAAGTCGCGGAAGGGTTGACTTCCAACGAAGCTGAGAAATCAGCAAATGTGTGTGACGCTTCCAAACCAAGTGAAAAAACCAAGATGTTTAACTTCGCTGCCGCTGCTGGTAGGAAGACAGAGGAAATAAAGATGGAGGAGGTGGAGTACGAAAAGTTTAAAAAAATGTTTAAAAAAGAGGGAAATAACGCGATAGCTGCCCTCCCACAAACAATTAAAGAGGAAACCGAGAAAAGGACGATAATTTATAAATCCTATGTAATGAAAGAGAAGAAAATTGAAAGGATAACCAAAGACCAAGCTGAGAAATGCCTTAAACCAGTGTGGAGTGATATGGACTACGTTACGTGGGGGAGAAAGTTTGCAACAATAGAGGTGCACTTCAGAAATGAAGAAACGGCCCAAAAACACTCCCTAACACCAATAAAGACGGAGGAAATAATATTATTACCCTCGTATTTAGGGAGGAGAACCTCAAAAATCAGAGTGGAGGACATGCCGCCACAGGTCGATGTGAGGTGGTTGCTTCCAGCACTGTTAATGGGGCTGGAAGAGAAAATAACAGTGATAAACATCAGAAGAGTGATAAAGGAAAACTGGAGAGGACAAGCATTGCACGTGGTGGTGCAAGCGACCCCGGAGGCAATGGAGGAAGTTCCAGAAGGAATACAATTCGGGGAAGAAATTAACTTGCGGGTGGTGGTGGAGGGGCGAAAGCCACGTTGCTACGGATGTGGCGAGATAGGTCACATCCGTATGGAGTGCCCCACCAGCAAGAAAGAGGAAGAAAGAAAAAAGACAGAAGAAGAAGCAGAGAAAAAAACGGAAGAAGAAGAAGAGAACGACTTCACAACGGTGAGGCGGAAGAAAACGCCAAAGAGAAAGAATGCGGACACAAGCCCAACCAACCCTGGCACAATCAAAAAGAAATCCAACTCCCAGGGGGGAAAACCATCCCCACCCAACCACGGTTCCCCACAAAAAGAGAAGCCCCCACCCAATCCACCCCCACCCCTCAGTGCCGAGCATTACCCCTCCATTTCAACCCCCTCCTCGTGTTCCTCCCCATCATACTCCCCGGGGTCCTCCCCATCACCCCCACAAAGCCCACAAAAAAGCAGATTTACAGAAGCCCAAATAGTATATGCGGCAATAGACAAAAATAATGACCGACTTAAAAGTGGAATGGGAAATATCCCAAGCGCAGAAAGGGTGAAAACCCACAGAAATCTACAAAAAAATGTAGAAATTTATAAATTGGACTTACGGAACTTTAACATGTTAAATGCACAGTTCGCAGGGGACATAAAGGGTCCGCGACTCGAAGTGGACGAGTCACTGATTAATGCGGACTTCCCCGCCACGACCACCAAAGGAAAAACGGAATAAAGGTAAGTAATGTCTCATATTCGTGTAGGGTGTTTGAATGTGCGTGGCCTGATGCAGAGCTGGAAGCAAGGGCGCTTCCTAAATGACATCAGGTCACGGGATTTAGATGTTGTCGTTGCCACAGAAACCCGGTTAAAGGGGCCAAGAGATCTGCTCCCGCTGTTCAACGGTTACGAGAGTGTCATCTCTCCGAACCCGTCGGTCAGCGGAAGCGGGGTGTTGGTCCTGTGTAAAAAGAACCGGGTTTCTGAGAAAAAGTTGATTTTTACGGATCCGGAAGGTAGGCTGGTCGTCATTGAGTTGACGTTCAGTAGCCGTAAGACAATCAGGCTGGTTGCGGTTTACGCTCCCCCCGGTAAGGGGAAAAGTGATTATTATCGGAACCTGGAGAAGTTTCTGAGTACATCGTGCCCAGTAGTAATGTTAGGGGACTTCAACACAATCTGCGATGTGCGGGTAGACTGTGAAGGCTCGCGAACAGACAGAAAAGGAAATACTTGCTTCCTGGATCTACTAAGACGTTTTGAGCTGGTAGATCCATATAGACTGGAACATCCGGGCGCTCCACTGTGGACGTGGTCAAATAGCGACGGATCGGTAAAGTCATACATAGACAGGATATTAATTAGGAAGGTAGATAAGAACCTAGTTAAGAGTCCACAACTCCATATAGTCAGCTACAGTGACCACAAGATGGTCACCTGTAGGCTAGACGTAGATAAGATAACTAGAGGTCCTGGTTACTGGAAACTTAATACGTCCCTTTTGGCGATTAAGGAGTACAGGGACAGGATTAGGTTAATAATCCAGAGGGCCATGACCGGCTCCATTTGTAACAACAAATGGTGGTATGCCCTTAAGCGAGCCATAAAATATGAGTCCGTTAGATATAGTACTAATCTTGTAGCTAGAGAGGCTAGAGAGGTAACTACACTAGTTAAGGACTTAGAGGAAGCAATGCGAACTGGCAATGCAGACCAGGTGAAGGTCAAGAGACTGGTTCTTAACCAGCACCTCGAAGCCAAACACATGGGTTGCATTGTCAGGGCTAGACAACGTACGATGGGGAGCGAAGGAATCAAGGCTGCAGGATGGGCCCGAGTGGTGGAAGCCCAACGTGGCAACGATGCTACAATTCGATCTCTGGCGAACCAACAAGGTAAGTTGACAGACGAGCCCGAGGAGATGTGTCAAGCTTTTCAGGACCACTTCGCCCAGCTTTTCGGGGGGAGCGGCGGACCGGATAGGGGGAGGGACCTTACGGACCTCCTCGACGGGCTGCCGCGCCTCTCGGGGCAGGATGCGAAGTGTAGTGAGGAGCCGATCACACCTGAGGAGGTAATAGAGGCCATGGCGGACTGCGGTGCGGGTAAGGCGCCGGGACTGGATGGTCTACCCTACGAGCTTTATAAAAGTATGCCGGACTTGTTCGGGGACTTACTGACGGGCGTCTACGCAAACTGGCAGCAGAATGGGTTTATCCCCAGATCTGTGCGCCGGGGAGTGGTGACGCTAGTCAGGAAGGACCAGAGCAAGGGGGACGTAATAGATAATTTCAGGCCCATCACTCTGCTTAACGCAGAGTTGAAGATTTTGGCCAAAGTGTTATCGAACAGATTGGCGCGTGTCGCGAATGGACTGATTGGGAAAGCGCAAACGTGCGCCGTACCGGGCAGAGCCATTCAGGATAATCTCCATCTTATTAGATACACGATAGAGGGAATAAATAACGATCCCGGCAAGGGAGGGGCAGTGGTCCATTTAGACCAGTCTAAAGCGTTCGATAGGGTCGACCATCACTACCTGGTGTCCGTTCTGGCTCAGTTCGGCCTAGGTCTTGGCTTCCTCAGGTGGATCATCGAAATGTATGACAACGCCGACTCGGTAGTTCAGGTGAACGGCTTTCTTTCTAAGCCGTTCAAGGTCAAACGCTCGGTTCGCCAGGGATGTCCGCTCTCCCCGCTTTTGTATGTAGTGGCCCTGGAGCCGCTGCTGCGAAGACTGAGCGGCATCCCGAGGCAACCAGGACGTGATATGTCGGTTTCGGCGTACGCGGATGACATCACTATCATCGTGACTGAAGTGGACCACCTACGTAAAGTAGGCAAGGCCATAGAGGTTTACGAGACGGTGACAGGAGCAAAAGTTAATCGTGAAAAGTCGGTCGGCTTGCAACTCGGCACCTGGAGAGGCAAGTCGATGCCTCCAGACAGCGTCGTGGGACGTTGGACGGAGGGCCCGATTAAGTTGCTCGGGGTTTGGTTCGGTCCGGACCTCCAAATAGAGAAGAACTGGAGCGAGGTATCGAGCAAGGTGGCTGCAATAGTCAAGATTTGGTCTTGGCGGTGGTTATCCTTGAAAGGTAGGGCGGAGGTGGCCAATGTGTTTATAGCATCGGTGATCACCTACCGCCTTGCCGTCGTGCCTTGCCCGGATTCGTGGTTGATCAAGTTGGAGAGACAGCTCTTTCGCTTCTTGTGGAAGGGCTCGAAACCGCTTGTGAGACGCTCTGTCTGCTGTCAAAAACCGTTACAGGGTGGACTAGGGATGCCGTGGCTAATGATGCGCAGAAATGCGCTGAGGCTAAGGCACCTGTGGCTCCATCTGGGTAGTGAACGGGTGTGGTCTCCGCTGGCGAAACAGATGTTCCCCAGGTTCACCAGTTTCGGTGGCCGGGAGGACTGGTATAATCGCAGATCGAAGTTGGGTACGTGGTATACGGAGTGTCGCAAGGCACTCCGACTATTCCGTCGCTCGGGTAATGCCTGCGGCAGTGGTTCTACCGCTGTGTTTTATAGAGGGTTTGTAGAGGCCGGTAACGATGATACGCTAGGGGAAGCCCTAGGTTTCGACGATAATCAGCTGGCCAGTCTGTTCCAAAGTACATTCGGGCCGAAGACACTGGATAATTTCCAGAAGTCTTTGGCTTGGCAGTGCTACCGAGGAGCCTTACCTGTTCGGGACAAGCTTGCAAGGCACGGTTGCCAAGTCAGCCCGACCTGTACGAGGTGTGGGCGAGAACGGGAAACCGTCTCGCACGCGATCGTGCAGTGTTCGGGGGTGAAAGATATGTGGGATTGTGCCGAACAACTAATGTCAGGTGAACGAAGAGTACAGCTATCAGCCGAATCTATTGTAAAAATCAGCCCACCTGATTTCTTAACGAAAGAAGGTAAGTTTTGTTTTCTCGCCGTGGTTTCAACTGCGAAACAGGTAGTATGGAAGACAAGGATGAAAGGAATGATAACAGGCGACTTCATCTCTGGTTCAAGTCTGGTGGAATATTTTAAATTCCACCTGAAAAGACATATAGAACTGGAGAGAAGGAGCCTGAGTAAGAAAGTGTTTGATGAAAGATGGAAAAATGTGGAGAGTAAAAGATCCCTCACAAATGTGAGATAGGAAGAAAAAGGAAACCACAAGGCTAAGTGTCGTGGCGGGGAGCATGGGGTCGCGGACCCGCCCCACTGCATCTTGTAATTTTGTTAATTGTGTCTATTGTGTAATCATTCGATTTATTATTCATTTTCGATTTTTAACCGACCCCAAATGTTCATAATTATTTTTTTCATCATTCGTGATTGTATGTGTACTCTATGTCGCCCCTAGTGGGTAATAAAGAAATTGGCATGGTTTGTCCGATGTTACAGATATCGGACGGGTATGTTTGATTCTTAGTATTTTCAAATCTAAATCAGAAGAAATCTCTGAGCTGATGAAGGAAAAGTGGCGTTTTACCCACAAATCCAGAAACAGACTGTCCTCGGGTATCGTATATGGATGTGATCTTTCACTGTTTTTCCCTTATACCTATGTGAGTTATTTTCTGAGTATGCATTGTCTGGAGACTTTTATTTGCAGTTGAGGAAATAGCCAAATTTTTGGCTGCTATTTCTGAAAAGTTCGGTGTGTGGTAAAGTGAATTTTTTTACTTTACCATATTTTTATAAATTAATACTTCAAATATACCGTAAATGGTCTTTACATACCGAATACTGCTTGGTCGAATTTATTAACAATTAATTAATTCTACCCCCTTTTTTGATGACAATATAATGCTTTTCTCTCCAAGAATTTGAACTACAGGTTTTACCTCTGTAGAAATGCACTACTCTATGACTCACGTGGGTGGACAGGGAGAATAACAGATCTCATTCGTATTTTTGGATTCGCTAGTACTGGGTGTCTGGCATGGTTTGTCCGATGTTACAGATATCGGACGGGTATGTTTGATTCTTAGTATTTTCAAATCTAAATCAGAAGAAATCTCTGAGCTGATGAAGGAAAAGTGGCGTTTTACCCACAAATCCAGAAACAGACTGTCCTCGGGTATCGTATATGGATGTGATCTTTCACTGTTTTTCCCTTATACCTATCTGAGTTATTTTCTGAGTATGTATTGTCTGGAGACTTTTATTTGCAGTTGAGGAAATAGCCAAATTTTTGGCTGCTATTTCTGAAAAGTTCGGTGTGTGGTAAAGTGAATTTTTTTACTTTACCATATTTTTATATATATATATATATACATACATACATTTGTGTATATATATATATATATATATATATATATATATATACAGACACACACACATAAGAATAGACATATTAAAAGAGGTCCATGGGAAAACTCATTTATATAATAATAGGATTGGGAACCAATGATGGGAACCATTGGTTTAAATTGTATCCAAAATTACATGTTATAAAATACGCAATAAGAAAAGTGAAAGTGCATGGTCTAGTAGTTAGGATGTTGCCCTCCCAATCATGGCTCGTAGTTTCGATTTCCAGGCCTGCCGTGCGTTTTGTTCTCATCAAAACAATTCATTTCACGTTAGCCCTGTTCACTCAGCTGCATATGAGTAACCTTGCGACAGATCGGTCTACAAAAGTGAGATGGTGACTCAGTAAAATCACTCGAACAGATATCTCGTAAGCCATGTTTTGTATTGAGCGATTGAAAGGATGAATAATACAATCCGTTTTAAATTATATTGCGCATAGCTGCTTTCGATATTTTATAATTTTCACATTTAGGCGGCAGAACCGTAAGCACGCCGGGCAAAATGCGTAACCGTATTTCGTCTGCCGTTACGTTCTGAGTTCAAATTCCGCCGAGGTCGACTTTGCCTTTCGTCCTTTCGGGGTCGATAAATTAAGTACCAGTTACGCACTGGGGTCGATGTAATCGACTTAATTCGTTTGTCTGTCCTTGTTTGTCCCCTCTATGTTTAGCCCCTTGTGGGTAATAAAGAAACAGAAATTTTAACATTAGCATTTTACTGAATCAGCCATGAATTAATATGGTATATATATATACTGACAATTAAAACTTAGTCAAACTATCCAGTGATGGAGTAGTCACTACTGATCAGCTTATTATTTTCGAGCCACGCTAGACTAGCAAAGTGATCAAGCTTCACTGTGGGGCGGTTACCTCACCTGTCAGTATATAGAAATGTGCTTTCTTCAGGCTCTAAGGGTTTTTAATTCTTATTTCTAGCGATACAGGTGCTACCCGGCACCCTTAGTCACATTTAGTCACAACTGAATTTTTTCTTTATATATATATATAGTAATAATGTGTTTTTTTAATGGCACAACAATGTACTATAATAACAACAATGGACTATAATAACTGGTGTAATTTAATCATCCATAGTCTGATATAATATTTCGAAATATAAAATTTCCTTCTTCAGATATCCATAGGAATTGATCGAGTCACTGCTACAATCAGTTTTCCAATGGCTTTTTTCTTTTTTCACCCTTCTTCCTTCTTCCTGTTTTCCTATTTTTTCATTGAGGCCGATGAAAGAAATTTGGAAGCTATTCTCATAGACAGACTAGGGCCCCAAATCAACAACAGGCTGGAGCTTGGCAGTCACTATACTCTCTAGCTACATTGGATGCGTGTAATTTTTTTTATGATATGCTCGTGTATTATTTATAAAAAAAGGGGAAGAGAAAAAAGAGAAAAAGGGAAGGAGGAGGAAAAGAGGAAACTGCACGTATAATTCATAACTTAGAGGCAACGATACTGATGTGCCAGCCTGAGACATTATTACTGTTTATCATTATTGTTTACAAACAATACGCAATGCTTCAAGCAAACTACAATACTCTCCTACACACACACACACACACACACACACACACACACCACACACACACACACATATATATATATATATATATATATATATATATATATATATATATATACATGTGTGTGTGTTTGTGTGTATGTGTGTTTATGTATATATATATATATATATTTAAAAATTAAGGGTAGAAATTGATATTAGTCAATTAAAACCAGTGGTCTAGCACATTAAAAAGAATCCGAAGATTAAAATATTTATATATACCAATTAAGGACTGAACACGAAAAGGTGGACAGTCAACATGCTAGATATAGACGTCAAATCGCCATTCTCCACAAGGATTATGTTCTCAAATAAAAATAAAAATAAAATTCAGCACGACCTAAAGCAATTGCTTTAGGTCGTGCTGAATTTTATTTTTATTTGAGAACATAATCCTTGTGGAGAATGGCGATTTTGACGTCTATATCTAGCATGTTGACTGTCCACCTTTTCGTGTTCAGTCCTTAATTGGTATATATATATATATATATATATATATATATATCTTTAAAAGTTATTAACTATTAAAACATTCTTTTATTTAACAGAATCTTTGTGGGTTATGTTTGTATATGGTATTTTATGTCTAGGTATTTTATTGTGTGTAATCACTTTCGTTTTACAACCTTTCAAATACAAATTCTTCAAAGACACTGCATAAAGAGTAATTTAGTTTTTCTTTTCATGTTAACTATATCCAGTTTTAGAATTATAATTTTGTATAATTTTTTTAAAGTATCCTTCTTTTGTCTTTCGTAGTTGATCATTTTCATCTTATATTTCGTAAAATGGGAATATATATATATATATATATATATATATATATATAATATATATATATATATATATATATAGTGAAGGCATTGAAAAGTGATGGCATTTGAAAGATACACATAAATCTAATTTGTTGAACTTTATACATGCTGGATTTCGGTCGGGCGTCCTGTATCTATTTCTAGAAATTGCGTTTTGTAAACGACAGACTATGCTGATGATCCTGCAGATGTTTGCGTATCCATATACGTAAATATTAACAAGTGAAACTAATTAGTACATAGGTAATGGGTTTTTTTATTTCGTATATTCTCATTTCTCTGGCTTATTTTTACATTTTGTTTTTTTTTGCTGATTTTTTCTTTAGAACACATTCTTCGTGGAAAATGGCGATTTTGACGTCTATATCTAGCATATAGACTGTCCATGTTTTTAGTGGTAAGTCCTCTAAATTTTGTATATATATATATATATATATATATATATATATTCAATCTGCTGAGGTTTATTGAAGAGGTACGACCAAGTTGCATTAGACAATACTTGGAAAGTTCTACGCCGCAGCAGGGAATCTAAATCTACGGTTTTGTACTGAAATTCTCGACCACATGCTTATGCACACCACCGAAGAAATGAATTAATACGCTCTATGCTGTTTATATAACTTTGACAATATCTAGTCTCATAAATGCAACTTCCATTTATCCAATCAGTGAGTGGTTGCAACTTTTCGCGAATAATTGACTCCTTCAGGAATGCTTAAAATATTTCTTGATTTAAATATCGTTGCGATATTACCTGTCTCCTAAATCCTTTAAACCTTTTCTGAGCTTAGAAAATAATGTCATTTGTAATTGACTTTAGCTAAATTGTATAAATCAATGAACACAATGATGGTCAATGGTATTTACTTTATTCATATACTGTATATAGCCGATGATGGGTGTCATTAAATTAAATTCCTAACATCAATGATAGCTTTAAATATCTAAATTGCTTCTGAGAATTGAGTTTTTCAGAATATCTCTTAGTGTTTGATGCATTTTCGATTTAATGCTTTTGACTTTTCTCAGTTACTCATTTCTTTTCGTTGTCTCTTTCAACAGAATACTGCTCCATAAAAACAGATAAAGAATTGGTTATCTAGTTTTCAATTAAGAATATATATCTCCTGAGGCTACATAATTTTTAGATAAAATATGTATAGAATTTTTAATTTCTATCGCCTTCATAACGTTATTGTGGTTTTAGCATTTTCAATGAAGTTATCAAACAGCGTGTCTCAGTTAAATGACGTAAAATAAAAAGGATTTATCAAAAGATTTAGTAAGCCACACACATTGGTAAATAGATAAAAGAGACTGCTTCAAGTGAGAAACAGTAGAGAGATAGTGAGAGACTGTGATAAAGAAGCGGTGACAGAGGGGTAACGAGAAGAGGTAGAGCGCGAGAGTGAAAATGAGAAAGAGAGAATAGCAGAGAGAGAGAGAGAGAGAGAAAGAGAGAGAGAGAGAGAGTAGAGAGAAATAGGAGTGAGAGTGAGAAAGTGCGTGGGTATGTGTGACAGCGTGTGTATGTGCATGTGTGAGAGAGAAAGAAAGTGAGAGAGAGAGAGAGAAGGAGGGCAGAGAGTAATTGACATGTTCGGCCTTTATGGCGTAACTAAATTAAATAATCTAATATCCACAAACATAATAATTGTATTTTGATTATGTTAAATTGATTTCGAATGAAATTTTTTCGAAGCCCGTTAAATGACAAATTGAGATCTGATAATTCTGTTGACTAAAACATCAAAAAATTATATGTTTACCTAGGTTTCCTTTCATCGTATATTTTCACAAGATTACATTTGAGTTTCAATGCCTCTTTTTTCGCTTAATAAGTGGTTATCTGTTTATGCCAGCATCCCTCTCTATTAAAGATCTCTCATTGACATTATATTTATCTTTATTCAGGTTAATAACTTCAAACTAATAGAACCACTATCAATATTATGAAGCTGCTATATTCCTAGAGGATTCCCATCTCTTTCATGAAATAATTAAAAAAAATATCAGACGTGCATCTTATCGCTTATATGATATTTTTCTTTGTTTATCCTTATTTGCAAAAATATTAGAGACGTTGAATGAATTTCAAGTTATTAATTCCCATGGTGTGAATGTTAGAGGAACATGAAAGATTGAGGATAACTGTAACTCCTCTGTTTATTTCCCTATTTCAGTCAACAAGTCTGTACAGGATTGCGAAAATATGTTGGAATAATGCGTGAGATTGTATTTCCACATAGTATTATAGAGTTTGAAAATCATCCAATATAATATGTTGTTCTACATTGCTTCTTTACGCACACATCGCAAGCATTTTTTCTAATTTCAATTCATACATTTAAACTCGAAGATATAAAAATAGAGAAGCACACACCTCATAAATCACACGCAAAGATGTATCTACTCTACACAAACAGCACCACTGCCCAAGAACATACATCCACACAATTCCACAATTATATCAAGCGATTGTTTGATATAGACGATTAAAAACAGCACGAATTTCCTTAACCTATTACCTATTAAATGTTTTTTAACTTCTAAAATTTACTTTTAACTATCAATCACACACTTTCTCTTCCCTTGCTACTGTGGATTTCATTACTTTTCACAGTGGACATCAATACTATAAAGTTGTTCTCTCTTTCATTTTCAATACATTTACCAACATTTTTTTAATCATCATTTCTTTAGGTTCCACATGTTCCACATTTAAATCCACAATTACAACCTTCATCTTATCTCTATCTGTATTTCATTCACACTGTTATTTTCTTCACAAAAATCATGTATGTTATTATTTTGTTATCATTATCACCATTGTCATCTTTACAATTTACTGCAAGCTTAATTTCAATAAAAACAATAATGGTATTAACGGTACTCGCAATGAAGATAATAAAGATAATAACAATTTAATGAGAGCTACTAATAATGTTTTTGATTAGAAAGAGTGTAGTAGTAGGATACCCAGTTGTTGCCCTTTAAGTACTCATTGCATGTGATGTGTCATTTATAAATTTACTGTCTATACTAGACACCAAAATTCGATTAAAGGATGCATAGGGTTTTCTAATGATTTTAACAGATCCTACTTGTTACATGTTTCTTCGTTCTCTAGTTTTAAGCACAAGACTTCTATGTAACTAGCAAATTATATCCATCGTCTCAAGTCTAATAATATTTCGTCTCACGTCCAATAGTATTCTCTGTTATCACTCCCGGCTTGCAATTAGGCCCGGAAGACCTTACCGGAGTAGTCGCACTGCAAGCAATTTGTGCAGAAGAGAATTCCTTGAGGTACTACACAAGAATAAGGATCTGCTAAATAAATAATGAGAGATATTAAGATTGTGCTGTCGAAATATTTTAAAGACAGTTTCCTTTTACCATAGATCGATTTACTCTAACTGATCTAGATAACTGCAAGCTTGTATTTTCATCTGACATTCTCGTCTTTGTTTGTGTGCATGTCTCTTTTCCTGCGAACATCTATATTTTCAGTCATGTAATTGATATTTCCTTTTTCACAGCTCATTCTGATATATTTAAATCTCTATTTAAAAAAAAAATTATTTATTCATTGTTTTTAGCATTCTTATTTACGCATTTGGGCACTTATACTATATCAGATCGCAAAACAGTGGCGCTGCCTCTTCTACACAGCCGGAAATTTTTCGTTTGCTATCTCCATTTCCTTTTTAATGTATTTGCTTTGATCATCCATCTCAATTCCGCATTTTTCAAACATATATTTAGACCTGTCATTGATAGTCTAGCTTTCCAAACCAACAAAATTGCTCTTTCATCAATCTTTCATTCTTTATTCCATTTCTCTTTCGTCTTTCTCTTCGTTTTTCTATACCACGTATTCTCTTTTTCACTGTTCTGTTATATACTTTCGATTTTTACCTCACATGTCTTTCTTTTTCCCCCGTATCAACTCCTACTTAAGAAATTATTCCACTTTTCCTCCGTCTTTGTATAGATGCATGTGCATCGTCTTACATTTTTATTGCCCTCAGGGAGGGTATTCGCACTTGCCCCTCTCCCTTCCTAACAAAATATTCGACGTTTTTACCTTGAAGATATTAAGACACTGAGCTTCATGTGAGTTTGTAATATATATATTTATAAATGAGGGTGAAAAATTGATATTAATTTAATAATACCATTAATTTAACACCGAGTGACTTAGCACAAAAAACTACGGAGAAAATACAAATTTATACATAAATTATTAGAGAGTTAACCACTATGTGGATAACTCTAGTGCTAAAAATAGCTCCTATAGTATAGCCACAGAAAAAAGATGTTTCCAGCTAGAAGTAACATACATTTAACGGAAGGAAAGTGAAATATAACGAATAAATAGATTGACCCTGAACAAATTGTTTCATTACTAATGTAATATGTAGTTTTACTTACATACACATCTATAAATCATCGGCAGAGGTTTGTCTTAAATACAATTAATTAGATCGACCCGAGCGTCAAAAACACGAGCGGTTTAACGAATTGCATTTTTAGTTATACCTCAAATTCCCCGCCAAAAGCATGCCAAGACTCCATTGGAAACGTATGCCGCATCAAATAAAATATTTACTGCTGCATAGTTAAATTTATAAATTTATAAATGAGGGTGAAAAATTGATATTAATTTAATAATACCATTAATTTAACACCGAGTGGCTTAGCACAAAAAACTACGGATATATATATATATATATATATATATATATATATAGCAATAAAGGGTTTAGCAACGAATTGCCTTACCATATACCAAATTTAGAAATAGCAGTCAAAGAGTTATAGCTATTTCTTCTACTAAAAAGGGAGATCTCAGTAAAAACAGCAATTGGAAGGCAGACACAAACAGGTAAGAGAGAATGAATTGACGGCAATCTATCATACAATTTTAAGTTATCTACGGACGTACGTTTCGAAATCAAGTTTTTAGGAAAGTATAAGAATTAAATATTAAATAATTCTATCTCACCAAAACTTCTTTTCTCTTCAGCGTAGAATACTATAATCATAAATGATTATATATTGAATTTTGAGATACTAGAAGGCACCAACTCAACTCAGTATCAGAGCGAGCTAGAATCCGCAACTAGTATCACCAAATTCAATGTGTGAATGAAAAGATTGTGTCACCAGGTAAGGCAATTCGTTGCTAAACCCTTTATTGCTTAGTATTACTTAAATTTTCCTCGAATGAGGCTTTTACATGCCGAAGACTACTTGGTGTAATTGATAATTATTCCAAATTAATTAATTTAACCCTTCATTATTACGGATAACTATATATATATATATATATATATATATATATAATATATATATATATTGGTATGTATAATTATTACCTCATTATAAAACTTAGATAAACTTAGATATGTTTCGACCAAAGATTGGTCCAGGCCATGTCTAACTTAATAGCACCACCTGATAGGATTATTTGAATCCTGTTTAAGTCAAGTTTTGTTTATGGTCCATCCAAGTAGTGAGTTTTTGTTGGGTGAGTTTTATGGGTGAGTTTTATGGGTGGCTTATCTGGTATTCTTTGAAGGAATCTATCCAGACTCCGTTTAATGTTGATGGGATCCTTTTCCTATTTGATCTCTTTTCGGGACAATGTTAAATAGGGCAGGGCCTGTTGAGGAAAAGAAATTATGTGCATGTATGCTGTGATCTTGAATTGGGCAGGGGACGTATGGCTCGTGGTCCCAGTCTTGGATGAACCTTGAAGCTAATGTTCAGGTCGTTTGGGCAAAGTTGGCGGTATATTCTCCACATCGTACAAATGATGTACCGCTTACGGCGACGCTGGAGAGAGTAGAGTTTCAAGGCTTTAAGGCGATCCCAATAATCGAGAGCAGCCATGCCTTCAATTCGTTTAGTGAGTTCCCTCTGGGGTGATTCAAACCTCGAGATGTTTTGTCTTGTATGGGGAGACCACAGTGGGCAGCAGTATTCGAGGTGTGGCCGTACGAAGGAGGAGAAAAGTGGTATGATGACACCTTGTTCTCTGGACCGGAAAGTTCTTAAGATCCAGGAACTCATCCTACGAGCTATATCGACCTTCTTGTTGATGTGTGCACTCCAACTGAGATCGTCATCAACAATTACACCCAGGTCTCTGATATTGTTAGAGGCTGTGAGCGGTTCCCCTGAAGGAAGAGAGTACGGCTGTTTTAGTGAGGAATTTCTTCCAAAATGCATCAGCTCAAATTTTCCCTCGTTCAGTTGCATTTTGTTTCTGTCTGCCCATTGACGCACAGCATATAGATCAGACTGGAGTTGAGTTCGGTCTGCTTCTTCATTGACGATTTGCTGGAGCTTAGTGTCATCAGCAAATATTTTCACTTTGCAGTAATGTACGACACTGGAAAGGTCGTTTATGTAAATTATGAGGAGTAGCGGACCCAAGACAGTCCCCTGGGGGATACCGCTTGTGACTTTTGCTGAGATTGAGTGGACTCCATCAACTACAACATGTTGTGTTCTATTCGCCAGGAAATACTTAATCCAGTGTAGAACTTTTCCACGGATTCCAACATTTGCCAATTTTGAGAGTAAGATATTATGGTCTACCCTGTCGAACGCTTTACTGAAGTCAAGATATATGACATCAGAGTTCGAACCCGTTCCCAAGGCTTTGAGTACATCTTCATTGTGGTGTAAGAGCTGTGTTAGACAGTCCCTGCCACAGCGAAAGCCATGCTGATTTGCATTTAGGAGTTTGTGGGTCTCCAGGAAGTCAGCTATCCTTGATCTTAACACTCTTTCAAACACTTTTGCTTTGGGTACAGTTTCCTCCATCCAGTTCCAAACCAAAGTATTGCTCAGTTAATACACAGTGGGATCGGACAGTGAGTCAATTGATTACGAAGGGAACATTTTTGTTTCTGCTTACGCATCTCATCAATTGCATTAATGTTCTAAATCAAGCACTTTACGAAATTTCAGTGATGGTAGGTATGAAGCATCGGAGTTGTGATTCATGAAAACGAAGTTTGGGTATCATATGTGGATGTGGAGATCATGAAATTTATAGTGCCGTAGAAATGTTCTGTTCTGCAATGATTAAGCAGTCGTTACTGCTTAGCAAGCGGCTTGATCTGAGATGGTGTTTTGACATAGAAACAATTACACCGTATAAAAAATCACGATTGCTTTTTAAAACAGTCATTAAATGTTATCGTGATATAATTACATTCTATCTAATGGAAGCCAACTATTGGCTAATTCTTCGAATTCATGAAGATTTTTTTGTGTTTCTATACATTTATTTCTTCGTTATTTTCTCATTATTAATATTAAAAATATTTCAATTTCATTTCTCTTTACTTATAGGAAAGGTTAATGACTTTATATATGAATTTGATCTATGAAATATATTAATTATTTCGTGATGCCTTTGGAAAGCTGTCATGTATATATACGTATTCCTGTAAGTATGTGTGCTTCAGTGATTAAATGTGTATGCATGAATAAAAGTGGATGCAAATTAATTACGATATACAAAAATATGCCCTGGAAGATAGAACCACTTCTGGCATGAATGACCATGGGATTGCACCTAGAAAGTTACACTCCGAGGCACAAATCCAGGCAATGAGCGTGGGATTGTACCTAAAAACTTACAGTTCGTGGCACAAGTCTGAGTGAGGCTGTTTACGGAAGACCAACATATATATATATATAAAATGAAAGAGGAATTCGTCTGCATCCTTTCAAGAAAGGTTAACCTTTGTTGTATAAGCTTATAAAGCCCTGAGATTCTGCCCATATAGAATAAAATTTTGTTGCAGATAACTTTTAATGTATTCTTTGGTCTATCTTTGTTGAGGGTACGTGTATGTTTGTACTTTTACGCGTAAGTGGTGTTCTTAGCTAAACGTTTAGCTTGGGGAGACGGTCGTTGTTTTCTCATATAAATAAATCAAATAAATCAAAAAATAGTTTTTTTATGGTATTTAATGGATCATTCTTCAAAAACAATGTTATATCTCTTAACTTTGTTTTCTTTCACGTTACGACACATATATAAACAAGTGCAAATATGTATGTATACAGGTAGAAATTATATATATATATATACATATATACATATATATATACATATATACATATATATACATATATACATATAATACATATATACATATATATATATATATACATATATATACATATATATATATTATATACATATATATATATATATATATACATATATATATATATATATATAATATATATATATATATCTATATATATATATATATATAATATATATATATATATATATACATATATATATAATTATATATATATATATATAATATATATATATATATATATATATTATATATATACATATACATATATATATATATATTATATATATATATATTATACATATACATATATACATATACATATATATATTATATATACATATATGTATATATATATATATATATGTATATATATATGTATATATTCTATATGGGCAGAATTCATACATACTATATATACTATATATATAGTATGTATGTACCTAAAAACTTACCGTCCGGGGCACAAGTCTGGGTGAGGCTGTTTATGGAATACATTCATACTATATATATATACTATATATATATATATATATATATATAATATATACTATATATATATATATATATATAGCATGCATGTATATATATATATATATATATATATATATATATATATATATACAGGTTAGAGAGGTAATGGTGTCAAGAAGACCCAAAATTTGACACAAATGAGCGTGTATATACTTGAATGCATGTAACATACAATTCATCCTACACAATAACCACTTCATGTTTGACAATACATTTTACCGTCAAAAATCCGGAATTGCTATGGGTACAAGGGCAGCACCAGTCATTGCGAACTTAACAATGGGATACATGGAAATAATCATTTACCAGGAATCTTTATCAATCTTTGGAAATCCCCTCTCTCAATACATAAAAGAGAACTGGAAACGATTCTTAGACGATTGTTTTTTTTCTCTGGAATGAAAACACAGATTAACTCCTAAAATTTAAAAACCTATTGAGCAGCATAAACCCAAATATACAGTTCACAATGGAATACAACCAAAAGGAGCTCCCGTTCTTGGATATACTAATTAAAAAAATTAACCTTAAAATAGAAACAGACATTTTCTACAAAGCCACAGACGCCAAACAATACCTTCTCTTTAATTCATGCTACCCAAGACACACTAAAACAAACATCCCCTTCAACCTTGCAAGAAGGATATGCACAATAGTGTCAGAACAAAATACCAGGAACTTTAGACTGCAAGAACTCAAAATACCCTAATTGACAGACATTACCCAGCTCAACTCATAGAGGATGGGATCAGACGTGCAACAGAAATCAACATAGAAACTTTAAGAAAAGTTCAACACAACAACACACCTTCCCCGAAAATACTACCTTACATATCTACATACAACCCCAGAAACAAAGAAGCCTTCACCATCATCACCCAGAATTTACCAATAGTTCATAAAAACCCCAAATTAAAGGAAATTCTAAACATACACCAAATCATTAAAAGCTACAAACAGCCTAAATCACTTAAAAAGATTCTCACAAAGGCAAAATTGTCTTCTGAAATTACGGATGCAAAAGTGAAAAAATGTGGTAGATCGAACTGTGCAACATGTCCTAACCTGCTAGAAGGATCAGAATTCCTCTTTAAAGAGGGACAGAAATTCAAGATCAAATCTAACTTTACTTGTGCCTCTGAAAACATAATTTATGTCATAAAATACTTGGGCTGCCACCAAGACTACGTGGGTTCCACGGGACTATCACTCAGACGTAGATGCACACTGCATCGACAACAGATTGCATTCCCAGAATATAGAATGATACATTTTAGTGAGCACATTGAGAAATGCGCAAAGCAACTACTACCACAATTTTTAATCTTTCCATTTTACCAATGTGCTTTCGGATCATCAACACAAATTAGACTAGGAAACATTCTTCATTGAAAAGTACAAGCCCAGACTCAACCATCCGAACATACTGATACAGAGAAATTCACATTAAGGGAGACGAAAAAAATTTTTAAGCGATTATCTCCCTTACACCGGAAGAAATCACCCACTACCTTCCCTTATTTAGAACTCTCCGGAGCTTAAACACAAGGATAACTCTATTAAACATAAATATAACGTCACAAGAAATTTGAAAAGCTAAATGCGAAACCGGTCTTTCTTTAAAAATTATGTCATTATAAAGGAAAAAAAATTTGTTTAAAAAATTTTCTAATATTCTTCAGACATATTGACGCAAATATATATATTTTTTAACATTTAAGCCTTCTGTCGTTTTTTCACTCTTTACTATTTTTTATATATTCACCACGTGCTTTCACAAACCAACTTTCTTATATATATATATATATAATATATATATTGTGACTGCGTGTGTACCGTTGGCGATTTTTTTCCTCCGTCCTCCCTTCTTTGGATCTTTCCTTTTCCTATGTTTCTGATGAAGAGCTCCGCTCGAAACGTTAAATCCTCCTTCTTTCCTTCCTACCTGAGCGCCCAATAATACTATATTTGCTCCACGTCCTCGCGTTGTTGTGTTTTCTCTTTGTGGTTTCATGTTTGGATTAACTTTATATATATATATATATATATATGTGTGTGTGTGTGTGTGTGTGTGTGTGTATATATATTCGTAACCACAATAGGCAGTAATTGCACTAATTTAGATAAAAGTTTCTTAGAACACCCCCAAAACCCACATCTTAAATACACACAAAGATGCATTTGTCTTGGTTGACTATCTTTAAATTCGCTTGATGAGTCTACGAATCCAAGTAATATGTGATTTAATCTATTATGATGATATTGAATGAACATTTCTTGCGAAATAAATTGTAGCAGGTTTAAAGTTTGTTCATCTGTTATTTATTACATTATACTTGATCCGCATCATGTGTTCTCCTATTACTTGGGTCATTGGTAAATAATTGGAATTGAGAATTGCACAACAACAGTATCCAGTTCTGCATTATTGGTGTCTACCATGATGGAGTGTTTCATATCTGCTCCGTGTCAGTAACGCACAACACATTCGTGTGACTCGATTCTTAATAAATCACTTTAATTTACACGCGCGCGCAAACACACACACACACATACACACACACACACACACACACACACGTACATATATTCCTTTATTCGTTTGTTCTTTTACTTGTTTCAGTTATTTGTCTGCGGCCATGCTGGAGTCTTGTCGAACAAATAGACCTCAGGACTTATTCTTTGTAAGCTTAGTACTTATTCTATCGGCTCTTTTGCTGAACTGCTAAGTTACGGGAATGTAAACACACCAGCATCGGTTGTCAAGCGAGGGTGGGAGGACAAACGCAGAGACGCAAATACAATGTATACGACAGGCTTCTTTTAGTTTCCGTCAAACAAATCCACCTACAAGGCTTTGGATCGTCTCGAGGCTACAGTTGAAGACGACCAAGACACTTGCGCAGTGGGACAGAACGCGGAACCATGTGTTTGGGAAGCAAGCTTCTTACGACACAGCCACGCTTGTGACTATAAATAAATATATATATATATATATATATATATATATATATGTGTATGTGTATATATATGTGTGTATGTGTAGGTATGCATAGGTACACATATGTATATATATATATATATATATGTATGTATATGTATGTGTGTGTATATATGTGTGTATGTGTATATATGTGTATATAGGGACTAGTGTGATGTGTGTGCATGTGTGTGTGTGGATATGTGTGTGTATGCGTGTATGTGAGTATGTGTGTGTATGTATATATATATTTTTCTGTGTGTATATGTATGTGTGGTCGTGTGTGTATATATACATGTGTGTATACGTGTATGCATGTGAGTGTGTGTATGTATACATATATGTGTATGTGTAGATATGTATATGTATGTGTAAGTGTATATATATGTATATATGTGTGTGTGTATGTATGTGTAAGTGTATATATATGTATATATGTGTGTGTGTATGTATGTGTAGTGTATATATATGTATATATGTGTGTATGTGTATATATGTGTGTGTGTATGTATATGTATGTGTAAGTGTATATATATGTATATATGTGTGTGTATGTATATGTATGTGTGTGTATATATGTATACATATGTGCATAGGTATAAGTGAGAATCTCCTTATTTACCTAAAACTCTATTCCCTTTTTTTTATATATATATTTTTTTATTTTTTTATTTATTCTTCTATCTAATTTAACACTGACTCCTTGACCACTCCCCCAAGTATGATATTTTGCGCTATGCCTACCCCCAAAAAGTCCCCCACCAACACCCCTTTAAACCTGCCTAAATGTATAAATGCCAATACAATTCTTGTTAACTAGCTTCCTGAATATTTCTCTTGAATGAAACAGTTCTAGTCCTGTAGAAGCTCCTTCTATATAATAAATTATATATATATATATATAAATCAGCACTAAATAATGCCTAATTGAAAAATGCAAAGGCTATGTCTACTAAATATTAAATATTCACACTGTTACAATTCATAAATAATTTGAATGTATAATATCAGATTTAAATAAAATTTAATGATTATATGGGTATCTATTTACTTCTGTCATGTGTGTGTGTGTATGCATTTCTACGTAATTAACATATTTATATTCATGTATATTTATATTCATATTTATATTCATGTATATTTATATTATATGCATATGTAGTCCCAACTGAGAAAAATATCTTTATTACTTATATACACGTAACTAGCCTCACCTAAGTACCCACGGTGCATTATATGTATTTGCTAGTTCCCCACACCTACCGGATCAACAATATATATATATATATATATATATATATATATATATATATATATATATATATACGTTTAATATTTGTTGTGCGGTCACAGGAGTGTGACGAAAGAACTTTGGCCGAAATAAGATTAAGATTAAAAAATAAATATCACTGAAGCAAAATAACACCAAATATATAGTGCGTGTGTTTTTATTGGCTAAACTGGCAATATGACCATTCCGAAATATAACAATATATATATATATATATGTATGTATGTATGTGTGTGTGTGTGTGTGTGTGTGTGCGTAAATTATCTTATTGTGTATTTATGTATATGTATTATATATCTATATGTACATTTCCAATTAGAAAAATATTTGTATTACTTACATACATGTAACTACCATCAACTAAGTACCCAAAGTGCATTAGATGCACCTACACGATCGATAATATATGTTGAAATATATATAAGATATATGCATTGCTGATGGAAACTTTCATTAAAAGAAACAACAACAATATCATTATGATAAAGATCGGGGCGAGAAACGGCATTTACATTAAGCTATGATAAAATATATTTTGCTTAATAGTAATTGATATTATTAGAAATAACGACACTACTATTGATTTCCGAATATCTCTATGTTCGTGCATGCGTTTTTTATAAACATGTGTGAGTATGCATTCCATTCGCGTGTGTGGGCGCGTGTACGTCTTAATGCATCTTCTTTTCTCACCAAGGCTGCTTTTTTTAAAATATAAAATAGTAAATCGTTATGATACAGCAACTAAAGCTGCAAAAACAAACTAGTGATTTTATTTTTATTATCACTCTCACATAATCCATTTTTCACACGTTACTACTCTGATCTATCTTAAAATAAATCCATTCTGAGAATACAAAGGTTGTTGCAACACAGTTATGCTGATGAAGATATGTCAAAAAACATAAGTGTTAAATTTCAGAAAGCGTACGCTCTGAACAGCCGGTTATGAGTTGTTTGGAAGTGATATAATCTATATCACGCAGGGGCAAATTTTTTCAAGGTGGGCCGCAATACTAATTTTTTTTGTTAAGTTTACCATACAGTTTATAAAATTTCAGTGACGTTAGGTCTATCGTCCCTTTTTCCGAACCGCTAAGTTATGGAGACGTAAACACACCAGCATCGGGCTTCTTTCATTTTCTGTCTACCAAATCCACTCACACGGCATTAGTCGGCCCGAGGCTATAGTAGAAGACACTTGCCCAAGATGCTACGCAATAGGATTGAACCCGGAACCATGTGGTTGGTAAGCAAGCTACTTACAATGATATGTATGTATACACACATATACAC
Source organism: Octopus sinensis (assembly GCF_006345805.1). NCBI lineage: Eukaryota > Metazoa > Mollusca > Cephalopoda > Octopoda > Octopodidae > Octopus > Octopus sinensis. The sequence goes on from NC_042997.1 coordinate 62,953,913, forward strand.
ACACACGCCCGCCCATACACACACATACACACACATACATATACATTCATTAACACATCAAAATAACGGTTTCAGGAAAACACCTTCCTAACATAATGGCATATCGGGAGAATTTGTTTCAATCAAGAGAGAATTGAAGAAAAGTACAACCATGGAGGTGCAAAGAGATGCTAATTAAAACTAATTAGGGTTTTATTTTCATGTTTTATTTGAAAATACATATTCAAATATAACTACAGTTGTCGCACAAAATTGACAAATTAAGAGATAGACACAAATACAATAATTAATAATTACAATAATTAATATTTGCATAAGTAATAAACATAATAATTAATTGTCGCATAATTAATGATTGTCAGGTAGCAATTATTTTGGAGCAGTTGCGTAGGACGTAGTTGTTCTGATATCCAAAATAGAGCATAAGATTTATATGGTTTTAGTAAGCTGAGAATAGAGAAGCAAGATGGCAGTAAAACCATGCCATCAAGTCACCCTCGTAATCGAAAGTGACTTGATAGTATGCTCTGTGCTTTTGTTAATTGTATCAGGTGCTCATGTAGTAGGCAGGCATCAGGATATGAAAGATATGACAGCTAAAATGTGAAATATTGTGTAATGAATGTTCAACAGCTGTACATCTACCCACAAACATACTCACACATACACATACACACATATAAACGCACACGCATACATACGTGCTGTTAGTGATTTTCCTTCTTTAGACTTTTCCCTTTGTTCTTTCAGACGAAGAGCTAAGCTTGAAACGTCAATAACTCTCTCTTTTCACGGACCCTCAAACTAATACCTTCTATGTGCACGACCTCTTCTAATGTTATTGTTAATTTTATTGTTTGTTTTATTTGAAGGCACTACACACACACACACACACACAGATATGTATATATATATATATATATATATATATATATATATAAAGAGAGAGATTGTTTGAAATGGAGTATAAATTGTATATATTAGGAAAAAGGAGGTAATCAGAATTTTAGATAATTCTTTATTAATGCTTCCGTATAATTTCTGGAGATTCTCCAGATTCACGTTTTACAGAAAATTACTTTGCTTTTATGCAAATTGGGAAGAAGGTGTTTTTTGCTTCATTATCTACGAGCAAATTGCCCCCCCCCCCACGTCCAATGGACGGTGCTGAGTTGTCAAACCAAATTTTCTCAACACAACTAGTCCGAACGTCCCATAGGCCTCCCCTTTGCGAAACACTGATTTAACCTAAATTTGAGACACCAGCAAAAGAAGAAATAAAGATAAACTTTTTTTCTATTCCAAAGAAAAACGATTTCCCACGGCTTTATCGATCGCATTCTTACCTGGAATCGATTTTTGTAATTTTTCAAGACATATACACACCCTGATACCGTCGGTATCTACATATCGAATTTGAGCGCAATCGGATGGAGGATGCCCGAGATCCTAGAAGCCCCCCCACACACACAGAACGGATTTTGTATAAGAGATATGCATGTGTATACAGAAAAAGGAAAAGAGAAAAGAGAAAAGAGAAATGAGAAAAGAAAGAAGGAGAGAGAAAAAAGACAGAAAAAGGACAGAAATGAGAGAAGAAAGCATACCTACACAATACTAGTCAACTTCTTTCATTACTTTCACCACAAATTTTATAGATATTTTGAACGTTTTTGAACTACTATTCTCTTCAAATTAATGGCGGCGAGCAGGCAGTAAACGTCGTGTGCTGGCAGAATCGATAGCGCATCGGAGAAAATGCTGGTGGCATTTATTTATTATGGCTTTTTACGTTCTGAGTTCAAGTTCCACCGTGATTGACTTTACCGTTCACCCTTAGAGGTTGATAAAATAAGAACCAGTCGAGCACTGGGGTCGATGTAATCGACTAAACTTCGCCCTTTAAACTTTTTGGCCTTATATCAAATTATGAAACCAATATCATTTTCTCCAAATAAAATACCTCCATTCCATTGGTTTACTCATTACTCGATGTGTAAATTCGTTTCCAGAAATCCCAGTAAATTGCAATAACTAATTGTTGTAGGTAGCTAAATCAGTTTTGCCATCTAGTTTTATCCTACATTTCTTAGGCAGAACCATGTAGCGATCAATTTTGGGTGCCATACTTTCGGTGTCGATATAATAAATACGAAATGAAGGTGGCGAGCTGACAATCGTTACCACGCGGGACGCAATGCTTAGCGGTATTTTGCCCATCGCTACGTGCTGAGTTCAAATTTCGCCGAGGTCGACTTTGCCTTTCATCCTTTCGGGGTCGATGAATTAAGTACCAGTGAAACAGTGAGGTCTATGTAATCGACTAGTCCCCTCCCACCATATTTCAGGCCTTGTGCCTATAGTAGAAAAATATAATAAATACTAAATAAATACAAGTTTTATTTTAAGTCATTACAATAATTCACGTGAGAGGTATGGTTCAAATAGCAATTTACATTTATTCACCCGAAGAATCTCGCGTTTGAATCTAGTTGTAGGCGTACACTTGCAGATTTTTGCACAAAGGTACATCGCATAAAAGATTAATTTTCATGCAGGTATTCATCTTACGTAATATGAGTAAAAATGCTAAGCCTCTATATTCGGTTTCACAGTCTGCTAGAAAGAGTAGCCAAATGTTTTTTTTTTAAATAACACTATACGATCTTCAGAGATAAGCCATATCGAATAATGCTGTCAAAGATAAAAAAAAAGTGGAATGATAATAGGTTTGCTTGTTCAGAACTGATGTCGAGCTGACCAACAACAACTGCTGCAGCGGCAGGCGTATATGACCAAATAGCTAATTAAATCACCCTCTCTCACGAAACTATTGGTATGGGCTGGCGCAGTTTATCACAGTAAGCTGCGGATGTTTTGTTAGCTTGCAAAGACTGGCTCACATTTTACCATTGCTTTGTGCTGGACAACAATAAACCACTTCAGTGTTTTCTTTCTAAGGGGTTTTGATATAAAATGGCATAATAACACCCAGAAGCCGTGTCAGACCTTTTATATTGTAAAGTGGTGCTTTTCAAAATGAATGACATGAATCAGTGACAAATATTTCAGTTGCTCTAACATATTGGCTAGTAAAACATATTTTACTTTATTTATCGTTTTATAATAGCTATTTCCTTCGGCTTTTTCTGTATTGTTGAAACCTAGAAATTACAAACTACTTTCTTGTCCTTTCTACATTTTAGAATCAATAAATCACACTTAATATGGGAATGTCCTATCAATGAAAAGTCATTTCAATACAACTATCTAATAATAAACATGGACAATTTATGGTCAAGGATTAATAACTACATTTTTTATAAGATAGTAAAAATAGTATTAGCTTGGTATTAACTGATACAAATGGCTGGCTATATTGAATTGCTAATTTTGCATTCAAGTTGCTTTGGAATGCTTCCAGAATCATTACGGTTGACCTTATTGTTCAAATGTCCTAACATTAATGCTCTGGATACTTGCGTAATTGTATTATTGACTATTTGCTACTTAGGTAAAAGATCACAAATTATTTAGTAGAGGAGAATGACATTGTGTGAATTGTATGTCTTCCTCAAGAGCATTAGCAATATATGTGATGAGAAATGTCTTCAACGGGGATTCGAAACTGGTTTGTGGGATAGGCATAGCAAATTCTTTTCAACGTCATGAAAACATATTAAGTGTAAAATTGATATGTAGAAAATCAAGCGATTTGTAAGTTGCATTCACACAACTATCTTCTATCTCATGGGTTAGAGAAGATTTCATTTCTGTTACATGTATAACACTTCACAAAATATATAAACGTCACATTATCTTATTTTCGTACAGCTCTAAAATTCTAGGGTTGGGTCTAAAGTGATCGCCAAAGCGTAAGCTTTCAGTTCTGAACATTACATATGCTTATATGTATAACCAGTGGATAAAATGTATCTCTTTGTTATGTATAACAGACAGAAGCGGAAAGCAGAGTTGCTCTCCTTTATTTCAAAATGTGACTTAGTCACTCGATAGAATATAGATCGTTAAAATAAATATCGGCCGGAAGTATTGGGGGCAGTAAGCTCACTAACATTCTTGAATGCAATGCATTATCATTTCTGTTGTCCAACAACTGAAATTAGTAAAAGACTAAAAATAAATATATTTTCAACATTATACCGAGGAGACGACATTACGATACTATTAATAATTTTGTTGAGCTCAAAAAGCCGACAAAGAAATCGGTATATCAGGAATTGAGGGACAAAACGAGGCTAAATACTGACTGATGCTCTATCAAGTGAGTCTTAATAATTTTGATGTCACGTTACACTGGAGATAAAAGAAATCATTAGCGTACTTCACGTGGAAAGTAAAAAGGGAAAAATTCTATTTTAATGCTATAACTTTTGAAGAATATAGAAAACTATTGCTTAGTCTTATTAATTATTACATCTTATTAATTATACATATCCTGACATTTAACTACATCCAGCGGTGAGCCTCTAGCTCGGGAGTTCAGCAGTTTTGGGGCGTGTGGAGTAAATTTTGGTTACCATTACTCCTAGATCCGCTCCTGTCCGGAGTGTTAGTTCCTGTCAAGGTTCAACTTATGGGTCAAACATCAGAGGATGGTCCCTTTGCTAGGACATACAAAACTCGCTGGAAGGTTGGTTCGCAGACATGTGTCATACAAGCTCTGATGTATGTGGACATGCCCTAATGTCACAAGTAGCTATTTCTTCTGACTAAGGGTTAGATTTGCCTTATGCCTCAAGGGTAAAACGCTTGCAAAGTAAAATGTAAAGAAACCAGCTGAATGCAGCAGGAAGCCATTGCTTTATTTTTACCAAGAAAAATCCTAAATCTTCGGACTCTGCAAGGAGGTCCATGATCACCGATGTCTTAGGTGAGCACATAAAAAAGTGTGTCTAGCAAGATTATGAATAACATATTTTCATGATGATCAAGCAATTAATATGTATTTTCGGAAACAATGACTTACATTTTAAAAAATCTGAGTACATACCCAGATGCTCTCCTTTGTAAAATTTGGTAACTACTACTTTAATATTTCAGTTAATTAGCAGCGCTTTATGATAAAGTTACATACGCACTGTGGCCGAGTGGTTAAGAAATACTTTAGTCAGTTACGGGCATCACGGGCAAGTATTTTCCCCATAAGTTCGGGAAAACTTAACCTTGTGTGTGAAAGCAGTAGGCATAAAGAAACTGAATGGGAGCCCATCAGATGGATTGTGCCAATAACTTAAAGCACTAACTTAGTCCGCTTCAGAATTAATGCAAAAGTAGACGTATCCGTGGAATGTTCATCCATTTAAATATTAATTCAATGAGCTGGATATTTAGCTGAGCTGAGTCTACGACTGACTGTTCAGCAGTCGTCAAAGCAGATAAGTGAGGCATCTACTTATTACATACTAAAGGTAACATTAATGATTTTATTATTTTTCTCCTTTCAAAAGAAATAGTTGACTTTATATGTACCGTGCAGCTTTGTCTCTCAGACACAGATATATTCAGAGGTATCGCGAATCATGAAGCATCCAAACATGACCATCTCGTTTTTTATTATAGATATACCGTTCAACACATTATCCGATGTATTTTTCCTTCTTTTTAAGGTCGTGCATTATGATGTGAGTGGTATTTCGTGCTTTCGTGGTTATTTTCAGCAGGTCGAGCGATCATTTAGCTGCTTTCTCATTGGCTCATCTTATATTTGTTAATGTGCGTCCTTATGTACATACGATGACCAATACGAGGAAAACCTTATAAAAGGCGGAAATAGGCAGGTTTAGTATTGGATTCATATAATATATACATCAAAAATACCTACATACATGCATACAAATATATATATGCTCATAAATATCCATAAATACACGCATACGTGTGTATAAATGTGCATATATATTAACTCTATATCTTACTACTTCTTTCTTCTTCTGACAGTTTGAACCATTGTAACTTAGGCCATTCTGGAGCAACGCCAGATTAGATGTTTACACAACTTTACACAATGACACAGAAAAAAAATAATATGCTCGTATTATATATTAAATAATAAACAATCAAACAAGCCCTTGGAGCGAAATCGAAATTTATATGAACAGAAAAAAAGCACCTTAAAAAACTGTGTATTGAACGAAAAAGGAATTATTAGCAAATTATGAAAGACTACTTTTGCTTCTGTAGCGGAATCATGTATTGATTGGAAATCTAATACATTACCGTGGGTCGATGCAAATAAATATAAAAGGTATTTTGATTAGTCAGAGTGAGCGGCAACATTCACAGAATTCTGTATACAAATGTCTCCTTTGAACACCATCATATATAGGAAACAATCGCACAGTGGAAATTATAGGTAAAACATGTAATTGAGTATTAGTTTGATGTAATACATATATTCTTGCATCTAATGCATGCCAAAAGGAATATGTATTTGAATCATTAAATTATTTCTGATTGTTATAATACATGTTACGTCAAGGGCGCAATTCTTTTTTCATCTGAAGTTCAGGACTAATCTCATTTCTCATTTATCTTATATCTGCGTACGTGTGTGTGTGTTCGTGTGTGTTTGTATGTCTCTGTGCATGTGTATGTGTGTATATGTATATATGTATGTATGTGTGTATGCGTGTAATTTGTTAAAACGAGGCTGGTTTGGTTATTCCTACCTAGACTTCTTTCTGACATTCATCAACATCATTATCATCATCATCGTCGTCGTCGTCATTATTATCATCATCTGTTTCCATCTCTTCCTCCTCACCATTATCACTATGTCGACAAACAGCACCGACATCACCATCAGAATCACCACCACCACCACACCACCACACCACCACCACCACCACCACACCACCACCACCACCACAACCAACCTCATCATTATCACTACCACTATCACCGCAATCACCACCAACACTACCACCATCATTACCATTGTAAGGTAGGTCTACCTTGTTCAATGCATCAATTCGTTTTTAGATGACAATAAAGTGTATTTGAAGGAGAATTGGCTGCGATTTCTAGCAGGATGATCGACTGCATAGAGGCATCCCTTGCTTTCAAACGTTAGATTTGCGAAGCAAGGAAATAACCAACATTCATTCAAATGTTGACTTTTGTCTTCATAAAACATTGTTTTCTGATGAACAAGTACCAACTCCTTTCAAGATAAGTGAAAGAAAATGGCTTCATTTGTAAAATACATTCCAAACCTTTATTTACTTTATTTGAATTTGTTAAGAACAGAGTTCAAGTTTGACTGCATTTATTAATACTTAAAATAAATAAAATCATTTGAATTTATGATAATTTGGATGAAAATGCTTTAACAAGATAGACTCTTCTGTTGACTCATAAGCGTAAATTCATTAAGAATTGAAACACGTAACCAATTAAGAAGAACCACTTTCAGCTTCATGACAATTCTCAAAAAATCTTAGAAACATACGAATGACAGAGAGAAAAACAACAATATATAGGTATTATATATACAGGGAAAATGTTTAAGAAACGGTGTATTGAATGAAAAAGGAATTATTAGCGAATTATAAAAAAGACTAATTTTGTAGAGAAATCGTGCACTGATTAGAAATGCAATACATTAGAAAACATAAGTGTCTGTGACTCTTATATATGGCCATCTTCTGTAAAGAATGTGACCCAATGCAAAATTTCAGGTACCTGCGTGAAAAACAGTTCTTTTAGTTTACCATGCGCGCAAACCTATTTATATCAAATATTAAGATTGTTATGAATTTCTTTAGGTTACAGCTATTTCCACCATTAGATGAAGTGGAGGCATAGTTCAGTGCCTGAGCAACAGCTTACAGTTTCCTCAGAGCCTCTGATATATAGTGCAATTCATGTTTGAGGCTCTGAAGAAGCTGTAAAGTGTTATTCTGGCACTCAACTATGAGTCCACCGCATCTCATAGTGGAAACAGCCGTAAGCTGATTAAGTTTATAAGAGAATCCTTATTTCTTTGTCATCTCTTTTCTCATTACCTTTCTGTACTCGACTAACGCTTCGTTCAGAGGCATACGTATATGAAGCTCTACAGCAGGTTATTAGTATCGCAATGCCTAAGCAAAATACATTAAGAATAAAGTTTAAATGAAGCTAAAATTTATGAATATATAGTGCGTGCTAGAGTTGTAGACTTGCTACAAAGGCTACACCATCTTCCGTGTTACCATTCCTGAGAAATGAAAGAAGTATCCAGCATTTACAGCATCACCGAGTATAATCAATTGTCCTACGGAGTCTTCTTTTTCAGCGTCTATATGCCTGTTAGCCTGTTATTCGAATGCATTGTACCCCACGCTCACTCATATATATATATATATATATATATATATATATATATATATATATATATATATATATATATATATATTCTGTCTCTAATTCTTTTTTCCTCCCCTTCACCACTTATATATACATATATATGTATGTGTGTACCCCGCAAGCATTTCCGATTAAATTTATCTTAATAATTTTGATCCGACTCTACCCTGCACTGTTCTCTCTCACCCCCTTTCGTTTTCTCTCTCTTGTTTTCTCTAATTATTTTTTCTCCCCTTCTCGCCCTTTCGTTTTTTTCTCTCATCCTTTCTCTAATTCTTTTTTCTCCCGTTCACCGTTTTCTATCTGTCTCTCTTCCTCTCTCGTCCCCCTTTACTCTCTCTCTCTTGTTGCTCACACGTGACCGTCGTCCATCTTTCTTTTCCTCACATAATCATCTTTCTTTTACTTCAGTCTGTCGTACAGACCAGACGCATTCTTATCTGTCTCCTCTTCTGTTTTTTTTTTGTCAAAGATAATATTCCTCCAGTGTTCGCTACCTTATCTCGTCTGGCCTAACGGCCCTCCGTGTTTGTTTTCGTTTGGTTTGTTGTATGTCTCCACAGTCCTGTTTTTGTTACCAACTTTGATCCACCGCAAATGCCAAATTTTATTTTGGTTCGCGGGAGCAATTGCCTTTCGAAGCCTCATATTGTCGTTAAATGCTCGGAATGAGGATAGATGGACAGCCGACAACTGATGAAGGCTCGTTCTTTATGTTACCTATCTTGTTTTCCATTTGTTTGTCACGTCGTTTGTTTTCGTATTTCATGTTGTTTACGTTTTGTGACATCCTGTACCCATACATGCATATATATATGTATGTATATATATATATATATTATATATATATATATATATATATATATATATACATATATATATATATATATATATATTATATATATATATATATATTACAGGGAATATATATATATTACAGGGAAAAATGCGAGCATGAAAAGTAATATTCTTAAGATTATAAACCCGGAAAAAGTACAGGACAAGTGATTACACCTGTAAAAGTATTGGACAAGCTATTACTTCTAGTAAAGTAAAGAATAAGAAACGTTTTATTTAAAATATTGCAGCAAAGAATGCCAGTTCTAATTTATCACTCTTTACAAGTCTCATCTTTTAAATTTATTGTACAAAACTGTTCAGCTAATTTGTAAGTTTGTCTAATTAGTCATTTTTTCTGTATTTAAGGTAGTTAGTCAAATTCTACTTAAATAAATATAGTGTTATTTGTAAACTATAATAACATTTTTCATATTCAAATTTTAATTTTAGCTGCAATATTTTAAGTAAAAAGTTTCTTCTTTACTTTACTAGAAGTAATACCTTGTCCTATACTTTTACAGGTGTAATAACTTGTCCTGTACTTTTCTAGGTTTATAATCGTAAGAATATTACTTTTCATCCTCGCATTTTTCCATGTAATCCATGATTTTTACAGGCATTGCTGTTATAAGATAATTAATAAAGTGTCAATAATTTAAGATTTTACCTTATAAAATACTGAAAGATAATATTTCAATTTTTTCATCTTTAACTTAAATATATGTTGCGATTGAATTATTTGATATTACCCGTCCACACCAAATTAATGACAGGGATTTTTACCATGTTGTTGGTTGCACCATAGTTCACCAAAAGTTACAAATAAAAATACCCCAAAACCATCAGTTACCAGGCTCACCTTAAATAACCTAATTTTGCAATATTAGGAGATCACAGGAATTCATTCAACGAAAAACAAAAAATTCCAATGATTCCGGGATTGTGGGGGAGTCTCCCTGCCCCCTCCCCATTTTTCCCGAACCAAATAGGGGACTTGCAGCATATTAGGAGGTCAGGGTACTTGATTCCACTCAAAAATCCAGTTTTTGTTTTTTTTCTTTGTGAAAATCGGGCGGATGTTAATATAGAAATTTACCATAATGTTGTTATTTACCCTCAAATCAACCCTGATGCTGCAAACGTATCGTCAAAGACATTCCAGCCTTCAACAAACCGTCTTTTCGGGATAATCTAGGACATTACGTACAATGGGCGTGTGATTTAGGAAGGGGGATACTTTGGCTGCTATTGTTAGCGTGTAGAGTGACCAGGTTGAGATTCTTCCATTGGTTCGATTGCGTGATGAGATATTTTTTTACACATATATGTAATATATATATCACCGGCAGAAGCTAGAGGGTAAGTCAAAAGTTGAGAGTTTCACGTATTGGCACTTATCAAACACGAATTTGTCTATTGTCGCTCTGTAACTTCTGACGAAATAAATCTAAATTACAAAATTTTGTCAAAAATGTTAAGAGTAAACCTTGTTGTATGTGATACATTCTACCAGTATCGGAAGTTTCAAAGTTAGAAAAGTTAAAAAAAAAAAAAAAATAATCTGTACGTCAAATTGAATAGATCCGAAATAGATAAAAGGAAAAGTCGACCTCTGCGGAATTTGAACCCAGAAAGTAAAGACAAACGGAATACCAAGAAGCATTTCGCCCACTGCGCTAACATTTTCGCTAGTTCGCTGCATCAGAATGTAAACATTCATTTTAGAAATATATTCTCATTGCTTAGGTCGTTACACCCTTACTTCCTCACTTATTTTCCATTTCATGACATTTTAGCACATAACTCTTTTCTACTGATTTTTGTCGAATGCGACTAACGATTCTGAATTCCTTCTGCATTTTTCTATTATTTAAGCCTAATAAAGTATACTTTTATTTTAAAATTTAAAAAATGTATGTTAATTGAAGATGAATACCTGCCTTACAGCCCACCTTGAGGTCTCACATATTTTGATGTGACTTTAATTTCTACTGAATCAAATCTCAAACTATTTATACCAAAGTGTAGCTGAGGAGGTGTCCTCTTTAAAACTATTAACAGTTTGCAAGTTAGTTAAGCACTGAATTAGTGGTGAGGTTTGGACGTTGCTGAGATTGACGAAATGGTGGACTTAATAATTCAACCACTACCGTGGTTGAATGATATACATGTATATGTATGCGTGTACATATATGTATGTGTGTATATATATATATATATATATATATATATATATATATATACATACATACATACATACATACATACATACATACATACATACATACATACATACATATATATATATATATATATATATATATATATACACACATATATACGGCGGGCTTCCAGTTTCCGTCTAACAAGTCCACAAATTCACTCACAAGGCTTTGTTCAGTCCGGGGCTATAAAAGAAAGTGGCACGCAGTGGGACTGAACCCGGAACAACGTGGCTTCTTACCAGCCACACAGCCACCTATATCTATCTATCTACTATCTATCTATCTATCATCTATCTATCTATCTATCTATCTATCTATCTATCTATCTATCTATCTATCTATCTATCTATCTATTGATATATATATATATATTATATATATATATATAATATATATATATATATATATGAAAAATAATGATAAGTTATATACATAGATATTTGTTTCAATGAACAAGTTTTATTTTAACATTGAATGTAAACGTTTTTTTCAAATAGGAAATTATAAATATGTTTTCACTTAAAAATTCTCCTATATCACTTTTACTCTGAAAGTATTAGTGTGTGTTTTCACAACATTTTTTAACATACAAGAGAAGACAGAGAGAGAAAAAGGGAGAGTAAAATAGAAAGCGAGAAAGAGAGAAAGAGAGAGAGTGTGTGAAAATATTCCAATTACTGAAAAATTCTTGTATAGAAAAAGTTTTACGCAAGAAATTTTGGCGCGCGTTGAAGTAGGTTTTACAGAGGAAGAAACATCAATTTTTAGGAAGAAAAAAATCACATGCTACGCACTGATGCCGGTTTTCACTGTCGTTCATCTATTAAAGTTCAAAGCGTGATGTTTCAATGCATTCAATGCATATATATATATATATATATATATTATATATATATATATATATATATATATATATATATATATATATATACTTTATTTAAAGCAGCAGAAAATTCAACAAAATCTGTTACTTTGAGTTTCTCGTTACCGTTCATCAGACAGTTTTTGTTTGAATGGAACCGATATATCAATTCTATCCAGACTCTTACAAACGCTACACCTTTAAAAAATGGACTTGTTTGATTGGCCCTTTAGAAATAACGGTCAATCTTCGAGCGATAAACAAAAAAAATGAGCTCAAAAATATATATGTATATATATATAAATTATAAAAATTATAAAATTCGAGGAAAAAACCTTACATTGAATAAAATACATATTGACTTTAATGAAGGAAATATAATTAATGCATGGAAATTAAAACGCATTATAAATATTACACTGCAATACATATTTATATAAAAGTGTACATATATATATCAACATACACAGAAGGATGCGTGCAAACGCCATACATATACAGACGTATAAATATAAATCTAAAATATACACACAAATGCATGCATACATATGTGTACGCAATCTATCTCGCACGCAAGTTAAAATCATCGATGATAATGTAGCGTTTCTTATTTACGGAGTAAAGCTTAAGTGAGGGGGACGTAAAGTTGTATGCACCAGTATCAGTTAGAGAAAAAAACGAAAGAAAGGAAGAGAAAGAAAAAGGAACGAAAAAGGGGGAAGGAAAAAAGAAAAAGGAGGGGTGGGGAAAAAACGAAATAAGAAAAATTATGTATACAAGCTGTGTAACCACCTTATTGACATATATAGAGACAAGTATACAAACACACAAGTTCAAATAGATACATACACATACAGTCGTGTATGTGTGTGCTTAAGCACAAACATACGCTCACTTACACATACACAGAGACACATACTTACAAATACATATTCATGGCTATACACATATTTACATCAAAATTCTAATTTTTGACAACATTGCTTTTTTAAAAAAATGGTGGGTGCAATAATGAAAAATATACGAAAGACATATAAAATATAACACCCTATTTTGGATCATCTATAAATTAAAAATCAAAGTAATCCTATACAATACAATAACATGAAATAAACAAAGCCGAAGTTTTTTCCTAATGTATATGTAGAAATATAAACAAAACAAACAAAATATATGCATGAGACTTTGCTATACGGAATGAAATCTGCATAGCGCGAAACAAATCCATCGTCGCGTTTACATACTAGTCCAAGAGTAAAAATCAAAATTTCAAAAATCAAAAATACAAAATATATACTCTATCCATATGGTATATTTATATTTGACATTTTAAATTTGGTTGCGTGTCTACATAAGTTCATCAGCTCACTTCTTTGATTCAAAGAATTATTGTCTTTGAATAAAATATACAGTTTCTCTAATAGGCAAAGATTGCATTTAAAATTATTCATGTGTGCTCCATGCCTGTATGGTGCCGCTCTGTCCAGAATGCTCCATGTCACGTTGAAAGGTGGGGTTTCCTTTTCTTTTAGTTCCCAGACATATTTTGATAGGCTGGTCCTCTTCCTATTCTCTGGGTATCTAAATGAATTTTTATGCGAATAAAATCATGTTTTAAACGAATTTTCTGAAGCCCCTGTATATGTCTTGTATTCCGATGAGCCTTCTATTTGTACCTTGGCTCTATAAACCACTCCTTTCACTAGACATTTCCCTTCTAACGGACAGGAGTTTTCATTTTTGAAATTGCATTTCTTAATGGGCTCGGCACCATGTTTAATCTCAATCAGATTCCTATTATGCTGGCTAATGTAAGAGGCGAAATTTCTGCAACAAGAATAGCTAACCTTCAGGGTTCTTCTATTAAATATCCCATAGAATTTATGGCCCTGCTTAAAATGCTTAGAGACAAATCTCAAAAATTCCTTACCTATATTAGTCTTTACGGCCAAATTGAAAGCCGGGTTGAACCACAAAACTTTGCTGGTCCTAGTTCTTCGTGCAGCATTATTATCAGCATTAAGCTGGCTGTATTGGATCTTCTCAGAGAATCCACTATTCTTTAATGCGCTATCGTAATAAGGTGCAGCATTATGGAATGCTGCCTCGTCCGAAGAAATTGAAAATATTCTTCTGCCTATATTGCTGACTAAGTTCCTAAGGATAACTGGTGGATGGTTCGAATCTTTGCTAATATACGATAGCTTTTCATTGGGCTTACGGAAAGGTTTAAATCTATCCGACCTTACATTAAAATTTACGTCTAAAAAATCTACACTATTTAGGTTAGCATCTATTGTAACCCGTAAGCCCATCCTTTGAAAGAAAGCAATAACGTCCTTCCTAAGTCTATCTGATTCATGGCCATTTAGATTATGCGTGGCTATAAGGCCGTCATCCCTATATAAACCTGCATCTATAAATGGGAATTCTACTTTCAGATTATGAAGAATAAAGACTCCTATGAGCATACATAACTAAGCCCCGTCGTATGCCCCCATCGGTACATGGAAAAGAGAATCCTCAGTCTTCTTAATCCAGGTGGAATCCTCGAAAAAAAGAAACGATTTCCTCGCATGTATAATAATATCAATTTCCGACCTATCGATGCTGCCATACTGCCTGGTGAAGTCCAATGCCCTTAGGAGCAACGTCCTAGATTCGACGGGTAAAAGTCAATAATGTCGATATATATGTATATATATTATATATAATATATATATATATATATATATATATATATATATATTATATATATATGTATATATATGTATATATATGTATAATATGTATATATATATATATATATATATATATATATATATATATATATACCTTTACATGTATATATATATATACGCACACCACGCATTTACTTAATTTACTTACATACATACATACGCACACACATATATATATATATATATATATATACATCTCATATAGACATAACTGCCGCTCTTTCGGTTATGATGGTGTATGTTTCGGTCGGTCGATAAGATCAACAGTTCTTCGGGAAATTAACGTGCAATAGCTGAGCACATCTCCGAACACGCAGAACTTCGGGGAGATTCGGAGTGACTCGGAGTGGGACAAGGTTGGCCCTTTGAATTGCAGATACACCTCAGTTTAGGCAGCTGAATAAACTGATGCAACATGAAATTTACAGTCTTGTGGAAGGACACAGCCTGCTGCCAAGAATCGGCCTTATAATGTTACAATCATTAGCCAAATACCCTAAGCATTAAGGCACGCGCGCACACACACACACACACACATTCACACACGCGACGGGCTTCTTTCAGTTTCCCTCCAAATCCAGTCACAAGGTTTTGGCCGGCTCATGGGTATAGTGGAAGGCTTCGACCAAGTTGCCATGCAATGGGACTGAACCCGGAAGCGTGTGTTTCGGAAGCAAGCTTCTCATAATGCAACCACGCCTGCACCTGTGTATGTATATATAACATACATACTATATATATATATATATATAATATATATATATATACACACATATATAATATATATATACACCAACATATATATATATATATATATATACACATACATGCATATATGTTGAAGCATGCGCTTTGGCTGGACGTTCATTTTACTGAAAGTGAATGGTGAATCAGAGAGAAAACGTTATACGTCATACTTTCGCCACGAAGTTTTCAACTTTTCACACTAGCATTTTTGTAACATATTCTCGTTACTAAATGAATGTTTAGTTTAATACACTTTGACAGGTTATGATCTGTTTTCACGCCTTCTCATTCTACAGAATTACTCACGCATGTAATATACATGTTTCCATTTTGTAACCTCAAACGCTTTTTCAGGATGGAAATGTAAAGGTTTTCGTAGAGGGAATTTATCTACATTTTATATCTATGAGAACACGAGCTATCCCCCTACATGCTGCAGATGTGATGTATGTGTTGTTCATTGTTTCTATTCTATGGAAAGAAAATGAGGTTAAAGGTGTCATCTGAAACCTGAGAGCTATGTCGAATGATACATCTGAAGGTGGAATATTTTTCAGACTCAAGTCAATTCCAATAATAAAACAACAATGTTTCTATTAAGATTTAGATATTTTGAGAGAGGATATGAAATAATTCTTACCGTTTTCTGGAATGGTGTAACTCGAATCAGATAAAGCAATGAATAATATATTGTAACTATTTAAAAAATCCTTCTTGTTAGAAAAATTCTAAGGCTTCTCGTCAACAACATACAATTCTTGCTGGTAAGTATACAGTTTTCAAAATGGAGAGAGAAATTCAGAGGATTGGTTTGGTCCGATGGTAGAACATCCGCCAGGTTTACAGAACATGTGGGCTCGTATTCTACGGTCACCTTTGGACTTTTTCTATCCAAAGGGTTTTTCCCTCAATATTTACACACTAAGATGTATAACTTTATCTACTTCGAGTTTCAGCGTCCTCCCACAAAATTATTTCACCATTCCCGAAATTCTTCCAATCAAAAATCTCAGCCATAAATATGTCACAATAAACTACACTTCATTCATAAAATGAGACTGAGAAGGTATAGCGATGTAAATAAACTTAGAAAAATCATTCCTCCAAACTAGACGTATAAGACAAATAACAAAATATTTTAAAATCATTACCAGAAAAGATTAAAAACCATCTTAATTGTGCTTTAATTTAATATGATTGGAAGAAATGTTTCGCTACATATGGGCATAGTCGAAGAGAGACATACATATACGTATATATGTGTATGTGTGTGTAACACATACACACACACGCGCGCGCGCTAACACACACACGCGCGCTAACACACACACGCACATATAGATATTATTATTTCTCGAGAAAGTAATTGCACCAATGCGGAGTACATGCACTGGCCCAATTCTTTATCATTATTCGTATATTGGTTAGCTATTTAACCATTAATCATTATTCAGTAAATCAACGGATCAGCTATGTTTACCGATGTCCTTCCATTACCATTCAAGACCTCTTGAATGACATGTCTTCGCTGGTAAAAAAAAAAACGATCAGTTAGTTAACTACTGAATCAGTGTGTGTGTTTATTATTGGTGTACTGACCCTCCCAAAATACAACAAAATCAGCAAACGGGTTCACATTAATAGTCTTGGAAACCAAATTCTCTGTCTCCCTCTTCCTCTCTATATTTACATGTATAATATATATATAATATATATATGTGCATTTCTCTCTATAGGTATCTCTCCCTCACTCTCTCTATCTATATATAGAGATATAAATATTCAGATAGATAAGTGTGTGTGTGTGTGTGAGGACGTGCATAGAGACTAGATAAATACACGTGTGAGTATACGTTTCTATGTATGTGTGATTTCTTTCGTTGTGCGTGATAATTCCTATTTAACCAACACCCCACTACTGATACCTTTACATATCATTATTATGCGACTAAATTATCAAATATGCTCTCAAGACAAGTGTTTACCAAATATTAAAAGTGATAATGTTTCCATACGGGATAAATTTAACGAGGTTAACACTCACAATGGTAAAATTTGATTCCAAAGCTAATTCTTTTATCATTTCATAAACAAAAAAAAAACAATAACAAAATTGTTTTGCGAACAGAGACTGAGGCGTATAGACATCATCCGTAACATTTGAAAACTATATCCAAATTGAATATAATTCTAATGGATTTCTCACCATTAGAGTTTCCATTAAAACAGAAACTGAAAATAATAAAGAAAAGAAAGAATAAGTAGTGTATTATCAAGAATTTAATATTTCGGCTTATGTGGCGGCCATCTTTGTCATGATATTTTATTGCGTTTTAAGACCATAAAATATAATTGTGATATCTATTCAAATAAATGGTATTTTATGAATGCATAAATATATATCTATAAAACAATATTAATTAGAATAATGTTTTATTTCACATTGACAGAAAGCCACTACAAGTTGGAGGAAATAACAATTACTGCTTCTAATATAGGCACAAGGCCTGAAATATCCGGAGAAAATGTTAGTCAATGATATCAAACTTAGTACTTTAATTGTGATTTATTATCGAAATGTGAAGATGAAAGGCAAAATCGAAGGTAATCATCGTATGTCTGTAACCCAAAGAAGGATGATCACCACGTGGTTAGCTTTAAATAAAGCTCATGTGACTAAATAGCTTATGAGACATATATACATTGGATAAAACGTGTATATTGAAACAAGAGTTTCCAATTTTGAGTATAAGGTAAACTTCTAGATTTCTTTCTATCTTCAGTGAAAACTGATCCTTTTTATCCCTTTAGTACGTAATATAAGACCTTATCGATTGTGGTATTGCACAGAGCTGCAGATTAAATCTAGAACTCAAAACATACACTTCATGCCGACGGAATTCAGCATAATTTCTGTCTGGCACATATCATCCAAAAAGGCTCGAGTCAATACGAGGCTATGGTAGAATATGCTCACTCAAACACACACTCACGTATATTCATTCGTGCTATTGAACATTTACAGCATATAAGAATTTTTCATGTACTGTAACATACACTTTATATGTTACATATGATTACCATAAATCCTCGTTTATAATCCGTATTTTCCCCCAAAATTTAAGGGTCAAAATCACTAGTTAAAAATGAAAAATATTTTCTAAGCAATGTCCGAGTCTGTATTTGCTATCCGACATTGTTTATTCAGCCGCATTTTGTGATGTCGGACGCGAAAATACCTTAAGCTAAGCCTGAAAGCAATGAAGTCATAAAAGAATCATCCATAACATTTATTAAAATAAAAGTATTCAGAACCCAGAATAACATATAACAAAACCAATTTGCAAACATTTACATTCCCATATAACAGTTAAGAACATCACCATTATTGTATTACGCGTGCGCGTAAGTGTTTGTTCGACTAGGTGCTACTAGCTTAATTACGGACGACTCAAGTTAGAGAAGGGGAGCGTATTATACACAAGGTTTAGGTTTTACAGAATTACAACCCCCTAAAAATCCCCTGCGTATTATACTCAAGGGCGGACTATACTCGAGGATTTACGGTATCTTAACCGTTTTCAACGAACGTCTACAAATTATATTGAAAGTACTAACATGCTTAAGAAACTGCACCTGATTAAAAATTAAGATAACATAAGTAACCCGATATATTACGTAGATACCATCAAGGGTTATAACGGCATACACTGAAGCAGTTATTTATTGAAATGTAGAAGAAAACTATTTTAATAGATAGAAATTTGTAAGGAGTATTTCGGAAGATATCTTTGAGGTAGCAACAATGCAGCTGATTATTTTAATTCAGATTCGTTTAAAAGTTAAATATAACGTGAAAATAATAGTTGGTAAGACAAATCATCTAGGTTTTCAAAGCAGCACGATTAACTATGAATTTCATATTGTCTGCTGTTAATTGCAGAGTAATCTGAAATAAATATTAAAAACGCCCAATTCTTTAAATTGGATCGACGAACTTAAATTAAGTCTTCGACTTCATCACTGGGTCCAAAGTTAGCTCATCCTGACTGATTGTCGGCTTGGATGTACAATTGACTACAGCCAGATGAATTACTAGTACTAGATTCAACTGCGGATATCTTTACTGGTTGTCCATCGAGATATCTACAGAGCTAGTTGTGAGGTTTGTGCGGTGTGGCAAGCACACGTCCTTACAACTGTACTCATTACAGCTGTATATCGCTATCCATCCATCCATTCATCCGCCCGTCCGTCCGTCCTTCTACCCATCCAATCGTCCGTCCATCCACCCATCCACCGTCCGTCGGGTCATCCGTCTGTCCATACATACATACGTACATACATACATACCTACGTACATGTTTGAAACTACACTCATTACAACGTATACACATATAAAGTAAGAGCTTCCCCTATCAATGCACAGGTATTTACATAAATGTGAAACTGGTTGTGTGTGTGTGTGTGTGTATATATATGTGTGTGTGTGTGTGTATGTGTGTGTGTATTTGAAAGTATATATACGTATGTATAAATATGCATACATGCATGTCTCTCTCTCTATATCTATCTATCTATATGCGTATACACATGTACCTGAATGTATGTATGCATGTATGTATGTATGTATGTATGTATGTATGTATGTATGTATATATATATATCCTTCATTTAATGCTAATATTGTCCTTACGACATATGCAAACGGTTTGAATACGCTGTAACATATTCCAGTGATTTCACATAATTATATTAAATATTTTCATAATTTTGTTTGCTTCTTTCTTTCTTTCTTTCTTTCTTTCTTTCTCAGTGTTTCTCATTTCCTTTAAATCTCAAGGCCTTTCGGTTTAGCCAAAAGTAAACCAATATTTAGTATATGTTGTGGAAAGCTATAGGGTAAGTGGTTAGCTTCTAGTGTATGTGTGTGTGGAGAGAGAGAGAGGGGGAGAGAAAGAGTGCAAGAGAGAGACAGAAAGAAATAGAGAGGGTGAGAGGGAGTAGAGAGATGGGAGAGAGATGGGAGAGAGATGGGAGAGAGATGGGAGAGAGATGGGAGGGAGAGAGAGATGGAGAGAGAGAGAATTTTTATTCGACCAGTCTCGGAATATAACTGATGTATCACTAAATATATTCATATATTCTTATATATAGTGAGAAAAACGATAAGCATACCACGAAACTAGAAACTCAGGAGAATTGAAGTAAATCACTACATACAAATACATAAGCACAAATACATCAGTACATGTTATACAAAATAAATGTGGTGAAGAATCACATACATACATGCATACATACATACATACATACATACATACATACATACATACATACATACATACATACATACATAAATAAATACATACATACATACATGCATACATAGATACATACATACATGCATATATACATACATACATACATACATACATGCGTGCATGCATATAGGCGTGGCTGTGTGGTAAAAAGCTTGTTTCCCAAACACATGATTCTGGGTTCAGTCCTACTGCGTGACTACTATAGCCTCGGGTCGACCAAAGCCCTGTGAGTGGAATTGTTAGACAGTAACTGAACGAAGACGGTCGTATATATATATATATATATATATATATATATATATATAGATCAATAAATGGTGGGGTTTTGTTGACCGCACGTGGAGAAATGATAAGCAAGGAAAAATTGTAAAAAAATTGTAATCTGCCTATATATATATATATATATATATATATATATATATAATATATATATATATATATATATTTATTATATAGAAGGAGCTTCTACAGGACTAGAACTGTTTCATTCAAGAGAAATCTTCAGGAAGCTATGAAGTCATAAAAGAATCATCCATAACATTTATTAAAATAAAAGTATTCAGAACCCAGAATAACATATAACAAAACCAATTTGCAAACATTTACATTCCCATATAACAGTTAAGAACATCACCATTATTGTATTACGCGTGCGCGTAAGTGTTTGTTCGACTAGGTGCTACTAGCTTAATTACGGACGACTCAAGTTAGAGAAGGGGAGCGTATTATACACAAGGTTTAGGTTTTACAGAATTACAACCCCCTAAAAATCCCCTGCGTATTATACTCAAGGGCGGACTATACTCGAGGATTTACGTGAAACAGTTCTAGTCCTGTAGAAGCTCCTTCTATATAATAAATTAATTTTACTCTGCTATGTATTGAGTACCTTATTTACTGTGGTTAACCCCGAATCAACCCGGGACCTACATATATATATATATATATATATATATATATATATATATATATAATATATATATATATAATTATAGGGTAAAATCATTAAAATTAATGAAATTTATTAGTGGCCAGCATATAAAAATAATCTTTTTGGTAAAATTCAGATATAGAGATATATAATTATGTAGAATAAAATTAAACTATAAATAAGGGAACAGAATCTACCATATCTATACGCTAGAAAGAGATGTCAACCAGTATAAATTTTGACTTCAATATACACACGTTAAAACCGGAAAAGTGGACCGACCAAAGTTTCATAGAATAATTCAGATATTTCTAGATTTATCGATTTCTGGAATAGTTTAATAAATCTTCCTTCATCAGTAGAATATACTGGCAAAATAAATGAAAATATTTATACATACTCACAGAACCTTTTGGTCGGTTCATTTTCCTGCTTCCACCCTGTGCATATTGAAGTGAAAATTTATAATGGTTGGCCGTATTTGGCGTCTCTTTCTAACATATAGGCAAGGTGGCTTCTGTGGCCTTAATTATAATTGTATTATATACAATTATCTCTTTCCTTCTTTCTTTCTTTCTTTTTTTCTTTCTTTCTTTCTCTCTTTTTTTCTCTCTTTCTTTCTTTCATTCTCTCTCTTCTCTCTCTCTCTCTCTCTCTCTCTCACACACACACACAACACACACACACACACACTTCTTGAGCACGTCTTCACGTTGTTTTTGTATTTTTCGTTTTTATTCGTTTATTTGAATTGAATATATATACACGTATACGTATGCATGTGTATACATTCTCACTTGTACTTCCAAACAACTTATGAGAGCTACACCCACACACTATGTGCCCAGCGCGACCACGTCACACAGGAAATCCCCCACTACCGTTCTCTTCTCACCGCTCTTTGCTCGACCACACAGACACACCACATCAATAGCAAACTGCACAAAAGACACGCAAAATTCGCTCACTCATATCCCACCGTCTCACTTTTGCCTCGCTCAACACCTCTACTGTCTATACTATCCCGAGCGATTTAACGATTTACCTCTCACTCATGCCGAACGAGCTTTACTTAGCAGAGGTCTTAATTTCGTTCCTCTCAAAAACACACTCAGTGAATTTGACGCGCGCGCCCATACATGAAGTTTCCTCCGTCGGATCCAACTCAGGGCATTTTCCTACAACAGAAGCCTAGTTTTTCCAATTGAAGACGACTTCACTACACTCAAAAAGCATTTTTCCAACTGGACACCAAACTCAAAATTACACCGCTCGGTAGATATATTCATTAATAAATGCCGTTTCGACCTCGGTACCTTCAATTTCGATAGAAAACCAAGGATTTCGAACCTTCCCCCATCGGGACTGGACGCCCCCCCCCGGAAGCTCCGCCAACGTAAGGACATTGTTATCAAGCAAGCCGACAATGGGAGTACCGTTGTTGTTTGGCGAGCCGATCTTTACAAAAAAGAAGCACTCGGTCAACTGCATGAAGATACCAAATGATCTTACCAACCATTACCAGAGGAATGTTTCGACCACTGTACATCAGCTGACCTCTTCTGGTTCACTGTCACCAACATCATTACCCCCACACCCCGAACTTCCACTATCTTTCGTTCCTAAAATACATAAACAAGATAATCTAGGCCGCCCTATTGTCTATGCTTGCAATTGCCCCACAGAACTTTTATCTTCCTACCTCGGCAAACTTTCATCCCCTCACGTCACTGCTCTACCTTCATATATAAAAGTCTCTAACCAAGCACTATACCTCTTCAATACATTCTCTTTTCCATCTAGTGAATCCAAACTCCTTTTCACCATGTACATTAAATCTTTGTACATAGTCATCCGACACAATGACGGTCTACTAGCACTTAAACACTTCTTAGACCGTACCTGAACCCAGCACTAATACACTCTTCCGCAGTTCGTCTTAACACTCAATTGTTTATTTCTCTCTGGTGAATTCTATAATCACGTCAGCGGTGTTGCTATGGGCACCAGGATGGGGCCCAATTATGCCAACCTCTTTGTAGGTTATGTAGAGGAGCAAATTTTTGCTCCTTTCCTTGGATGCATCCCAGAGCTTTATGATCGTTACATTGACGACTTCATTGGCGCCACAAACATTAACAGACAACAGCCCAACGATTTTATTCCTTTTGTTAACACATTCACGCAGCTTTGGATTCACTCGCACCACATCTGATACTTCTGTTTGCTTTCTTGACATCTCCGTCAAAATACACAATACCCACCTATGTCTACTATAAACCTACTGACTCCCACTTCTACCCCTACTACTCTTCCTCTCATCCCAAACACATTAAATCTGCTATACCTTTCTAGCAATTTCTTCGCCTTCGACGACATTGCAACTTCGTTCCAGCAACCAAAAATAATTCGTAAGCGATTGATGGTTCTATGAAATCCAACAAGCATTGATGAAAGCCTTAAGAGATCTATTGTTCCAAACAGCCTGCAAGAAACTCACATGACAATATGAAAGACTTTAAAATAAAAGTCATGTTTTCAATCCAATATGTCTAAAAGAAAATGCGCGTCTATCTCTACGGCGGTCGCTTCCGGGGCGATTTCGTTTCATTTAATTCTGAAGTATATTGTGTTTTAATACAATATATCTGCAAAGGAATCTTTACTGAGACGACTACTCCAGCCTTCACTAACGTTTCAAGGATACCCATTCAGGTATACATGATTGAGACATTTTTGCGCCCCGCCATTCAAAGTAGATATCACACATGGTTCCAGCAAGTTGGGCAACTGCTCATATCGCAAGAGAAACAATGTAGTTGTTATGGGAGTGCTTTGGAAAGATAATAATCTCCCGCTACGGCAATGTCACTGGCCGTCATGCTCCCCAGACTTGACTAGCCCGGATTTTTTCTTGTGTAGATACTTGAAAGAGAGGCTATACGTCAATAAACCGGAGACCCTGATGCAACTGAAGGAGAACATCAATATAGAAATCAGGGAAGTGTGGTCTGAAACTGTTGAGGGTTTTATAGTGCAAGTTTTGGAAAGAGTACGGGCGTGCGAAACCGAAGATTGCTGCTATTTAAGCGATGTCATTTTTCATATGTGACGTTGCAAAATTTGACGCGTGCGCATTAATTTCCATTATGTTCTTTATATTGTATCAAAGTTTCATGTGCACACGCACACACACACACGCGCGCGCGCGCACACACACACACACACGCGCGCGCGCGCACACACACATACACGCGCACACACGCACACACACACACACACAACGCACAACACCCACAACACACACACAACATATACGCGCGTACATATACACACACGCACACGAACACAAACACAAATATACGCACGCGAACGTACACACACACATACACTACACACAAAGATATACATACACATGTACACACGATCAACTTGAACTTGAACAGTAATAGGTCAAATACGAATTTTGGAATGCCAATTGATTTATTCTGTTTCTTTATGAATGCACTGGTTGGTGTTTTGCCCAAATTTTGTCTATCAAACATCTATAAATATACAATTCAAAAATTATAATATACTGTCAGCATAATATATATATATATATATATATATATATATGTACTTCCAACTCGTTCATTAATTCTATAGGGTGCATTATTTTGAATATATAATTGATAAAGGCATTGTCAATGGTCTTTTTTCTGAAAAGGACAAATTTTACACAAAGAACATGAATATTCTGAAAATATTGTTTAAAACAAATTATAAAGACAGATAGACAGACACTCAGGTACACACAGACTCGCGCGCGCTGTGGTACAATATGTGTGTGGTTCGTGTAATTTTGATTTGTTGACGTATTTGTTATTGTAGCGGCAGTGTTTTATAGGCTTGACCGTTAGTTTGTTAGAAATCCATTATTAGTGTTTGCTATATTGTGTGGAATATTCTATCATATATCTATATATAGACATGCACAATTTTGTATATCTACACATACACATACACACGCACGTATACACATACACACAGCAATAAACATGTATATATATATATATATATATATATATATACGAAAGAAGGTTTGAAAATGCAATTTAAAAGATGTTTATTTACTTTACAGGTTTCACTCTTTGGAAAAAGATTGTCAAAAGTAACATGTAGAAGTTTGGTTGCATTAATTATTGGTTGTTACAAATTGCTACATTACATATATACAGTCTTTGGTAACAGGGACATGTTAAGGACATAAAAAAGTTCAACAAGTTCCTTAAAATATTGGGCACAAAAGATTACTACATAAATAATCGTTCTCAAGGACATGCTTAAGATAGTTTCCAGAAGGAATTGATATTGGTATTGGTATTGTATCTGTATATTCAAACATGCACAGAATATTGGTTGACACAGAGTACTACAATCCATATAAATATACATTCTTTGGTGACAAGAACATGTTGAGAATATAAAAAAAGTTTAACAAGATCATTGAAATAATGGGCACAAAAGATTACAACAAAAATATTATACATTCTCAAGATAATTTCCAGAAGGAATTATTAGAAAAGTTCAGTATACACGTACAGAATATTATGAGTTCAAAAAGATTTACATTATAGTAGTAGTGAAGCTAAAACTGACCTGTCCGCTATGGTAGCGTAAAAGAATATTATCTATTTCAAGAGACACAGATAATATTCTTTTACGCTACCATAGTGGCAGGTCAGTGCCTATTGGTTAGTGAAATTTGGAATTAGTGCGTTAATACCACAGCTTTTCGAGGAAAGTAAATGTATTCTTAACGGTTTTTGTAAAATGTTGATGTCTAAATGTACGTATGAATATAACTTCAGACACAGATACGTATGCGTGGCTATGTACGTAGAGTTAATCATACATATACATACACACACACATACATATGCATACGCATGCATAGGCATAGACATATCCACACATATACATACATATACACGCGCAGTCATATATAAAAATTAAAATATATGTTTCTACATATATGTACGCATATACACACTTACACACACACACACGTTCATACATACGCATACATACAGACAGGCAGATACATATATATATATACGTATATATATATACATATATATATGTACATATATATATATATATATACATATATATATATATATATAGATATATATACATATACATACACACATACACATACACACACATATATATACATACATACATATACAGACATGCGCTTGCGCACAACACATAAATATGTATACATCTATGCATATACACATGTACGTAAATACACATCCATATACATACTTAAAAGTTATCTTCACATACTCATAATTAATTACGTATTTGTGTGTGTATATACATTCATATAGGTACAAGTAAAAAGGAAATGATTAAAGTCGTTTATATATCTGATTAAATAACGTGAAATAGCTAATATTAATATGTGGAATTATAGTTACGCACGAACATATCGATTTACATACATACACATACACATATACACGAATACATAGATAGACACACAAATATTCGCGCGCATATGTAATACATATACATACATTCATATGTATGTATATGTAAGTACAATAAAAATAAGTACATATATTAGTACGCGCATATGATCAAAGTATCATGTATGATATAATTATAAGTCAATCGATGTCTGACTAGCAAGGTAAAGCCGCTGACTTCCCCTGTTCGAAGGTTGTAATGGACGCAGGTT
>NC_042997.1:62986689-62994189 GCF_006345805.1 Octopus sinensis
AGTCCGTTGGAGGAACTCAGCATACTGTGCACATCGATCCATCTCTGAGGAAATTTCTGTCTAGGAATAATAATCACAGATAGCATCGTGGGGAGCACACTATCCAATTGCCCCATCAACGACATCAAAACGTGCTGGACGGCCTATGTGGTATACGAAGTGGTCTGCATGTCATTTTCCTCCTTCCTCTCCCAGGAGCAGGCATGGATAGCAGTTTATATACCGATATAATGTTGAAGGAAACTAAAACCCAATGAAAATTGAATACACTTTTACAAATAATATTTGAGTAAATATTTGTATTCTTAACATACATACTATTTTTTAGGCAATAAATAGAGTTTTCTTCCTGATAGGGATGTGTACATACAGACGTCTTTTCTGTAAAACATACTGCGTTGAAAATGCATTAGAGTTGTAGCTTTATTTTTTTTTTAAGTATTCCCTTATCTATTTTGTATGAATTCATAGTAGTTTGTTGGCTGCAAAAAAGTTTATAAAATCATTATTAATGTTTCTATAGCTTCGAAGTCAAGTCTTTAGGATGAAGTGATTTTTGACTTTTACTGCTTCTTTAGAGTAAACAGTGCCAATGTGATTGTTCTAGACATTACTGCTGGAATCTGAATTTTTTACTTATAGGAATTTATACGTTTTCGCTCAGATCATTACTCTTGTCTCTAACTGATATATGTCGTCTGTGTGCTTATGTAACATTGTTCTTTTATTTACAATACTTTTATTACTAATCATCTAAATGTTTCTGGTAACATTGTGGGATAAAAATGTGTTATCCACTAACGTTTTGTGTCTAGTATTGTTTTATGTCATGAAGTGTCGATCTTTGTTATCGTTTCATGTTGTAAGTGCATTATAAGCATAGATTTTGAGCAATCAGCTGGAACGAGAGGCTTATATATTAGATAGTTACTTCAGCAAAGATACTGCATTTTCTTTTTTCAGCATTGCCATAAACATAACATTGTATAAAACACACATGCACACACACACAGACACAGACACAGACACACCCACCCACCCACCAGCACACACACACACACAAACACACACACACACACACACACACACACACCACACACACACACACAAAGAATGTGTACGTACATATGCATACCAACAAACACACACGCACACAGAATATGTATGTACATATGCAAACACTCATACATAGACATGTATGTTAGTGACAACTAGTGTGTTTGTATGTGTATAGATGCACACACATAACTACATATTACGTATACATACATACGCGTGCACACACATGCACACATATACATATGCATAGATTTATATCCACTTCACATGCGTAGATTTAAATTATCATTTGGTAATTGAGTGACATCCTCTAGAGATTTAGATAATTTTTATAACTCAAGAATTTTTATTGTATGGCATTTAATATACACTCATTTGTCTATTTTGTTCCAATACATTCTACTGGCCACTTTTATTTATTTATCTTACTATATATGTATATAATATATATATATATATATATATATATATATATTATAATATATATATATATATATATATATATATGTATATGTATACATATATGCATGTATGTATGTATTTATATATGACATAAGTAAGATATATATGTATGTAAGTATACACGTATACTTATATTCATATAAATATATATATATATATATAGTAATATAAATAAGTACATTTAGATACATAACAGATATATGTATATATTTACACTCACATACATATACATACATAAATGCATACATACGTACATACATACATGCGTTATTGCTCTAGCTAACAGGAGGAAAGCTGTCAGTAACGGCCTAGTGTGTAGATAATTTAATTCGGTCAGCTGAAATCATTTAGTTGAAGCTAAAAGTTTCTAAGCGTGCTGGGGCATCCGTTTCGTAAAGTCAGGTATTTATTTCGGATTGGAAACATGAAACAACAAAGGATGTAGCAAGATGGAGAACGGAAATATTCCTCTGACTGATCGATATAGAACTCCCGTTTGTGTGATATCACTTTAACAGTAAGCACAGGTATTCATGTAAAGCTAGCACACGACAGCTAACTCTCAGAGAATTTCAGAATAAATGAGGAAATATTTAGATTTATACACGTGCACATATTAAGACACGGATGGACGATTTTACATCAATTTCGCATTTCCCAACACAACATAGGCGATGTACATATTTGCCACTTCCATGCTCACATACACTTGCACATATATATATGCAGATACACGACATATTCAACACACAATGTTCGTGTATGCACGTTTTTAACGTACATAAACACGCAATTCCATATCCGTGCTAATGTGATAATATATAAATATAGATATATTCGCACATAAAATTATAAATATGTTCCCGCCCATATGTCAATACAATTGCAAATAATATACATTTTAAAATTAACGCACATTCTGAATGTGTCGCTCTTTGAATATCCAATGCATATTCGCAAATACATGCATTTGCAAGCATAATAATCCCACCTCACATAACCAGTCACTTACAAATTCATATGTGTGTACACTGTATGTATACAGGAACATACGTATATATGTATATATATATATATATATATATATATATATATATATATATATATATTATATATATATATTTTATTTTATTTATTAGGGAATAAAAATTCCGGCATCACAGGGGTTCAAATTATTCTCAATGAGGAAATATATATAGAGAGAGATAGTAGCCCCCATCATCACGCCATATAAACGAATTTTGATTTAATACTTACTGCACATTTCTCTGTTGCAAGTGTTTCTTGAGGTTCTTTTACGGTTCCTTAAGCACGCAGTGTGTTACAGGAACATTTCTTAAAATGCAATCCCAATCATCAAGCCTCTAAATAACTTTATCATAGTCCGATACCAACTACTATAATTTTATTTTAACAGATAAGTATGCGTATGTGTAAATAGATTCGCCGGACCTTTCTGTGCAAGACATAATTTAATTCAAATAAAATTAATAAAACTAAAAATAAATAAATAAATAAAATATAAAATTTACAAAAATTAAATTCTCACATAACTTATGTCTGTAAACATTCATATAAAATTAATAATATGTAGGGATAAAAATAAAATATATACTTGCGATGATATAATAATGAAAGTAATGACAAATAAATATATTCTAATAAAAACTATAGTTAAAAGTAGACATACACAAGTACGAATGACAAAATGCAAAAAGAATATTTACAAATGATAAGAATGATAAAAATTAAAAATTTACAAAGTAAAAATTAGAGCTTAATTACTTAAGAGTAACGTAAAGGAATATCGTAAAAAATATGTACAAACTACCGTTGACTACCATGGTCCTACTACGTATTAATTTCGGCTTAACGTCGCAAGGCTCGGCGAAGATCTACACTCCTACCTACTTCCTGCTTCTTTTAAACTATTACTTAGCATATTAAGTAAATAGTAACACTGGTCCAGAAAATAAAAAGATGCATCATGGGAGCATTGCTTTCTTTAATTTCGTATTATTCCCACCCCTTGTTCACTCATACCGCACTACTATACCTCCCCACATCGAATGGTAAGTTAATTTAAACTAGTACGTTCATATTAGATAATAATAGTAGTAATAATACTTACGAGTTAAATTTAGGTTTAAGCATTTCAGTCTATGTTTACGTTTTATTTTTATTTTCTCCTGAACGTTTAGAAGTCCCGTTTTAGCCCATAATATCTCCATGACCTATTTCCAATTCTGTACGATTTCGTTTTACTTATTATATCCCATTTTAATTCATAATTGATTTCTTTCGACTTTAACCTCCAAATGTATTTACTTGGTATCGAACTATGATAAAGTTATTTAGAGGCCTTATGATTGGGGTTACATTTTAAGAAATGTTCCTGTAAAACACTGCGTGCTTAAGGAGCCGTAAAAGAACCCCGAAAAACACGTGTAGCAGAGAAATGAGTAGTAAGTATTAAATTTAAAATTCTTTTATATGGTGTGATTATATATATATATATATATATATATATATATATATATATATATATATATATATAGATATATATATATATATATATATATATATATAATATATATATATATATATAGTCAATCTGTTGGGTGGTGGTAATAACTGAATCCTCTCGCAATGATGGTTTTTGAGAGAATTATTAGGGTTGTACATGGGATGTGTAACCTTGGAAGGATGTTTGTTGGAATCTGTGGAGATATGTATAATTATTTTATTATTTTGCTTCGTGTCGCTGGTTGTTTTGTTATTTTTGTTTTTTTAGCCCAAATTTCTAATATATGCATTTCCGTAATGTTACAGATGTTGTTTGTGATCCCTCTCTCCCCCTCTCTCTTCCTCTCTCTCCATATATATATATATATATATATATATATAGGCGCAGGAGTGGCTGTGTGGTAAGTAGCTAGCCTACCAACCACATGGTTGCGGGTTCAGTCCCACTGCGTGGCATCTTGGGCAAGTGTCTTTGCTATAGCCCC
The DNA here is from genome assembly GCF_006345805.1 of Octopus sinensis. NCBI lineage: Eukaryota > Metazoa > Mollusca > Cephalopoda > Octopoda > Octopodidae > Octopus > Octopus sinensis. The sequence continues at coordinate 62,991,222 of NC_042997.1, forward strand.
GGGCCGACCAATGCCTTGTGAGTGGATTTGGTAGATGGAAACTGAAAGAAGCCCGTCGTATATATATATATGTGTATGTATATGTTTGTGTGTCTGTGTTTGTCCCTCTAGCATTGCTTGACAACTGATGCTGGTGTGTTTACGTCCCCGTCACTTAGCGGTTCGGCAAAAGAGACCGATAGAATAAGTACTGGGCTTATAAAGAATAAGTCCCGGGGTCGATTTGCTCGACTAAAGGCGGTGCTCCAGCATGGCCGCAGTCAAATGACTGAAACAAGTAAAAAGAGTAAAAAGAGTAAAAAGAGAGTATATATATATATATATATACACACAGATATAGATATAGATATAGATATATAATTAATCCCCAACCAAAAAAAAAAACGAACAAAAAACAAGAAGAAAAAACAACAACGTGAGGATGTGGTACATGCAAATTATTAACAGACGCTCAGAGAAGGAAAGAAAGTTAGCTTTAAGTTTCGAGCAAAGTTCTTCACAAACAGGAGACAAAGGTAAGTCCAAGAGAAAAGGAAGACGGAGGAAAAAAGAGCCAACAATCCACACAAACAATAACACACACACACACACATACACACACACATATGCAAACACACACACACACATGCACACACACACACATTTATATATATATATATATATAATATATATATATATATATATATATGCACGTAGAAAAATAACAACTAATTCAACAACAAAAGGCAAGAAAGTTGAACTAAACTGTTTTAAAGCTAAAAGTGGAAAAATAGACAAAAACTATTGCTTACGATGTTTTACTAATAACATATAAGAATAAATATTATCAATAACATGTTTTTCGCGATACTCAAAAATTTATATCGATTTTATAAAGCCTTAAAATATAAACACATAATACATTTAAATATACTAGCGATATATCTAGATATCCCTTAAAGTGCACCTAAAGTGCACCCAAAAACCTCCTGAACGGCACGAGGAATATTCTTTGAATGCACCGAGATGCATGTTGCGGCACATCGTTTGGAAACAATTACAGTAGGAAGTAAAATTAAGTGTTCTGTTGAAAACTACTAAGAAATAACAGTATCCGTTGTTTTTGAGTGAATTTTGGAAATGTATATCTTTTGTAATATCTGTTTTGTATCATTACGTTCTTAGTTTTAATTCGTTCCAGGTCATCTTTATGTTTAATACTTTCACGATCAGTAAAATAAGTAAAAGAGAACAAGCACTATGAAGTCGATATAACGGATTAAATCATTGAGTAAGGAAGTACTCTAAGAAGGTTGTAACAGTTCAATCACTAGGAATCGAGGAGAAAAATATATTAACGAAAAAGAGAGATACAAACCGCAAAGAAGTTAATGGGTGACTGGGTTGAAGAGAAAGAATAATAATGTGTAGAACTGAAGAAAGAAGTCTATGATATTCGTTATGATTACGCAAATGAGATCGATGCAAAAATTCAGAAAAGAAAATGAAAACAACAAAAAAAAAAACCCCAAAAAAACGAGTTGATGAAAAAGTGAAATTGAAAACAGAAGTCAATGAAAATATGGCGACAAAAGGAAGCGGGAAAAAATTAATGTAGAAGGAAAAGTAGAAAGGAAAAAATAATAAAGAAGGAAAAGTAGAAAGAAAAGAAATATAAATGTAAAAATGTCGAGGAGATGGATGAGGAAAATGTATGATGAATGGAGACGAAGAGGAGGGAAAAGAAAGAGTAAATTGGAAAAAAGTGGTAGAAGATTCAGATCAGAAGATGCTAGGCAGTTGAAGCAGATGATGATGATGATGATGATGATATTAAGAACAATAACAATAATAAGAAGAAAAAGAAGATAAAGAAGTAAAACACAAGGAAGAAGAAGATCAAGAAAAAGTAGATGCAACGATGCAGAAGATGATGAAATAATTTAAGAGGACGTTGTTAATAAGCAAGACAATAACCAGTAATGATTGATTGACATGAGCAATAACTACAACAAATGGCAAACTTTAGTTACACTGTCGTTTGATGATAATAAAGCAGTGGAGGAAATTGTGTGAATGAGGGAGGAGAATGAGTTAGTGGTGGTGGTGGTGGTGGTGGCGGTGGTAATAGTAGAAGTAGTAGAAGATATTTAGAAGATGAATCAGGAAATATTTTAACGGTGAAGTAACGCAAGCAAAGAAGATGAGAAAAGAAGAAGAAAAGCTGAAGATAAATATTTCTATCTTTTACTTGTTTGAGTCATTGGACTGCAGCCACGCTGGGTTACCGCCTTGAAGTGTTTTCGCTGAAGAAATTGACACCATGTGTCATTGTTGAAAGTCCGCTACGTATCAGTCTCTTTTACTGAACTTGTCACACTGTTTGTCAAGCGGTGGTGAGAGAAAAACATGCATGCACATACTTATCTATATCTACAATGGGTTTCTTTCAGTACATGTCTGCAAATGGTACTATTAAGTCAGGCCAAAGAGCCACGTAGAAGGACTGAGCCTGGAAACGTGTGGTTGGGAGGAAAACCTCTTACCACTAAGCTACGCATTGCACGCACGCATGTATGCACGCACGCACGTACACACACACACACACACACACACACACATACATGCACACGTTCGCACACACACTTACATGCACACGTTCGCACACACATAGGCATTGGTGTGTAAGAAGCTTGCTTCCCAATCACATGGTTATGGCTTCAACTCCACCGCATGGTACCTAGGGAAAGTGTCTTCTACTACAGCCTTGGGTCGACCAAAGCCTTGTGAATGGATTTAGTAAACGGTAACTGAAAGAATTCCATCGTATATATATGTAATATATATATATATATATATATATATATATATATATTATATATATATATATATATATATATATATATATATATATATATATATATTATATATATATATATGATATATATATATATATACATACAGTAGTACCTTGGTTTTCGAACAACTC
>NC_042997.1:62999189-63011689 GCF_006345805.1 Octopus sinensis
CAGCGATAAATACGTAAGACCTAAATGAAATACTTGCTCATACCCTTGGAAAAAGCAAGCACTATGTCCTGAGCAGACCTAAGTACCCCAAATATATCCAAAATAGAAAACCTTCGGCACATCTCGAGACACGTGTGATTCGAACTAGAAACTTTACAGAGTGAGAGAATCCGGAAGTGAACACTTAAATTTACAACTAATGTAGCATAAAATTTTTTTTTTCGAAAAAATTTTTAATCAATGGCCAGCATATAAAAAAATACCTTAAAGGTTAAATTTATAAATAACTTGTAAAATAAATAAGGTTATTGACAATTTTGTCTTTTTTTTTCGGCATATTTGGCATTAGAATTTTTCTTTTGCCCTTATTTTATAAGTTATTTATAAATTTAACCTTCAAAGGTATTTTTTGTGTGTGTGTTGTGTGCATGTGTTTGTGCGTGAGTATGTGTGAGCATATTGATAAAATTTTTTCCGAAAAAAATTTATCCTACATTAGTTGTTATACATACATACATACATATTATATATATATATATATATTATATATATATATATAATATATATATTATATATATATATATATTCCTTTTATGTTCGGTTGGTGAAGAGTCAACGCCATTGGAGAGCATCAAATTTGAATTTGTAGTTGTGAAAAAGTTAGCTGCCATGCACGATTTAAAGCTATCTGAATATTGGAAAAGAGGTACTTTTAACATGATGATTCGCGTTGGGTATCAAAATGCAAACCTGATGGCTGCTGCTCAGTGCTTTGTGAACACTGTAAAGGCTGGCGATTATGGTCCATCCTTTGTCCGAGAGGATTGCTGCTGGAAGGCCATATGTGTGACTACAGCATTCGGCTCCTAGCCATACCTCCAGAAAGTGTCGGAAGTAGCTGTCGGAGAATTTCTACGAAACCAGCCCTAATTTCTGGCCTGTCAAATCGCCCGATTACTATGTGCAATCGCACTCCGATTACTGGGTGTGGGCTGTGTTTGAGAAAGACACCAACCGTTTTGCCTGCAACACTAAGGCGAAGATGTTGGCCAAGATCAATGAAGTGTTCGAAAATCTTCTCAGGGCACATTGAAGAACGTTTGCGCCAGGTTCTAGAGCTGTCTTGAAGCCGTGGTGAAAGCTTAGCCATGGTGAAGGTTTAGCCGTAGCGAAGGCTTAGCCGTGGTAGGAGCTTAGCTGTGGTGGAAGTAAATCATTATCTCCCAGCCATTAACTAGTCGATTCTTTTTGAGTTTTAAAAAAAAAGGTAACTTTTATCTCTGGATGGGATATTGTTTTCTTGTCTTGTTATGCAAACTGTCAACTTTAATCCGAAGAATTTATATATATATATATATATATATATATTATATATATATATATATATATATATATATATATATATGCGTTCATGCATATATAGCGTCATTCCGAATACCAACACAGAATTACAGAGTCTTTGTTTTCACAACTGCTAGCGATAAACATCTGCTTACACTTAACACTTATTCTAAGCTGGTTCACATTCGCTTTAGAAACTTCAGAAGAATAACTAGAGCGTTAATTGTATATAGCATATTATTCACCTATTTGAACTGAAGATTGTGATAACAATATTTTTTTACAATATTGTCGGTGATTACTAAAAGCGATAGCTTTTTCTGCAGAAGTTCGTACACTAGTTTAATTTCTAATAAGATTCTACATGAAGTTGTGGGAAGTGAAGGAGTTGAAACGCACATTATTATTATACGCACTCAAAAATAGGAGAGTTCGATGCACTTGATGATCAGTCCAGAATTTTATAGGTCACAGTCTGCCGGAAATAAACAAGAAGCAATATAATTCACAGGGCAGCAGTTTGCGTGCTTAGCCTTTGATATGAGGAATGATGCTGAGTTAAACGCGAATGATATTTTGGGCCAGAGCACATGCAGTGTGGAGACTGTTAGATTAGTTGAACAGAGATTATAGTGTTAACAAAAGAAGATGAGAGAAAGTGCCAAAGTGCGTTTGTTATCTTTCATATTTTACTCATTTCAGTCATTAGACTGCGGCCATGCAGGGGCACCGTCTTGAAGAATATTTTTAGTGAAATGAATCGAACCCAGGACTTAATTTTTTTTATTAATCCTAGTGCAATAGCACAATGCCTTAGAAAAGGTCTCCTGTACTTTTAGGCCTAAAAAAGAACTTTAGCTATTAACTAAATTAACTTCCTTGACAATACCCTTAATTTCATCACCTACTTACTTACACTCATTTAGAAATCATTATGAAAACTCAGAAATATAAAGGTCGAAGAGAGAGAGAGAGAAAGGAAATCGAAATAATGAGTGGGGTGGGGGCAGTTAAGAGACAAAATAAGAAGAGTAAGAACAGCTCCAAAAGGCAAAATAAAAGGATCAGAGAAGATAAGGCTAAAAGCCAGTTTGCTGAAAGGGTACCGCGCGGCTGGTCCAAATACCCATTCACAGATAATATGGCGGTTGAAAATGTCAGCGTCCCCAAAATGACTTAGGATACATAAGTGTAAGGTGTTGGGGTGAGGGACTGGGAATTATAGAAGTGAAAGAAAGAAAGTATGACGAGGAAAAAGAACGTTCGCTACGGGAAGATACTATGAAGATGTTCTGATACTTACCTAATATGTAAAGAGACTTAGAATGCTATTACACAATAAGTAAATGTGGAATAACTTCATACCTCTGACTTCATGCAAGTATCACCTGTACATTATGGTTATTACATAAGACTTAGTTTTCTGAAACAGCAGAGATAAGACATTAAAGGATTTCTATATATATTTCTTTATTTTCATTTTTATTCTGTATGTTTTGTGCCCCATGTAAATATATGTTTCAAGCGTAATTTTCATTACCTTACTGCCATTCTCTCTCATTTTCGAGATCCCGCTGCCAAACCCGTCCGTTCATCACTGATACATTTCTCAATGGAGCCAATAAACACACTATTCACACCCGGGACTCGTTCTTATCTGCCTCTTCTAACAGCATCTATTACCTCAAATTTACCTTTTGCGACACATTATATGTTGGACAGTCTGGCCACTGTCTAGCCGACAGACTTACGGAAAATTTACAAGGTGTCGGCTTCCAAAAAGAAAAAAAAAGAAAGAAGAAATGCTCCAGTCGCCAGCCACTTTTGAAAACCTCCCTGTCTTCAGCCAAGCATTCAACCAGGCATTACACCATGGAACCACCATTATCAGATTTCGCCAGGAGCTACGGTGCATTTTCACACTAGGAACTCATACACCATTTGCACTTAACATCCCTACTCCTTCTTGTAACAGCTTCCAATTTCTATTTCCATTTTCCCTTTTTTATTTATTATTTTATTTTGTACTTATTATTTATTGTTTTTGTTTTGAATTTATCTTTCACACGCTTCCACACACCCATATATATAAATTCCACACCCCACACACTACATAGCTATCTACTGCACACACATTTCCATATCCTAACATGTTTAAAAAAACCTCTTCACCCACACCGACGCACACACACGAACACGAAACGCACATGAAAACACATACGCACATACACCTGTACACACGCACCTGTACACATTGATGCGCATTGTGTATATGGATGTATATACTATGGTTTCAAATTGGATACTATTTTTGCTGAGTGAATATGGAGAATTTGTAAACTTACTAGACGTTCCCTGATGATCGCTAGAATATACTTGGAGGTATTTCATTGTATAGATTTTTTTACAGATATACATGCACAGAAAAAGACACATAAGCATACAAACATATGTGTATCTATAATAAAAAAAGATTTAGTTAAATAAGTGACTTGACAGTCTTACAGAGACACCTACTTTTGCCTTTTTCACTGAGTAAAGCTCAACTGTACTTGCTCTGTTAGGCAGGTGTCAAAGCATATAAAAATATTCCTAAAATCACATACCTCTTGTTGCAGTGTGTGTCTGTATATATATATGTATATATGTATATATATCCATGTGTGTATGTGTGTGTGTGTGTTTGTGTGTGTCAGTGTGTTTGTGCGCGTGTATTTGTTTGTGTCTGAGTGTACGTATGTATATGTGAGTGTGCATGCGTGGTTATGTGAATGTGTGTGTTGTGTGCATGTGTTTGTGCGTGAGTATGTGTGAGCATATGTGGGCGTTGTATGAGTGTGCGTGTGTATGTAGTAGACTAAATATCCGGTATTTCCGGGGTTTAAAGAGTCAGGAAATTAACACGAAAAGAAATCAATTTAAATTATAGTAAAATTTATAAACACTGCCAGAATAAACACACAGAGAGTTTGTTCTTGATAAACACCCAACGGGTTTGGAAATAAGCGTATAATATAAATCCTTGTGAAGAATTTTTTTTTCAAATTCCCATGTATAAATATTAGCTATTCCACTTGTGCAGAAAGATTTTCGCAAATTCAAATCTTTTGATCTTATCTTTTATTTACAACCAACTCTGACCCTAAACCTAATCCAAAATTCTAATCTTAGGCTCTTTTCAAATTTATTCAGATGCTGTCCTAGCAATATAACTTAATTCCATCCCATCAAGGAACCCAGGATTGTGAACGCAATTTTGATACAGAATAGTGTTTTAAACTCCATTTTAGCATGCACGCTAGTGTTCTTGCTTGCATGGGAATGATTAAATGAATTATTTCAAATCGCTAATGATAATAATCCTTTCTATTAAAGGCACAAGGCCTGAAATTGTGGTGGAGGGGACTAGTCTATTACATCGACCTCAGTGCTTCACTGGTACTGAATTTATCGACCCTGAAAGGATAAAATAGAAAGTCGAACTCGGCGGAACTTGAAATCAGAACGTAAGGACGGTCGAAATACCGCTAAGCGTTTTGCCCGGCATGCGAACGATTCTACCGGTGCGTCAATAATAATAATAATAATAATAATCCTTTCTACTAAAGGCACAAAGCCTAAAAGTTTTCGGAGGGGACTAGTTCACTACATCGAACCCAGTACGTAACTGTTACTTATTTTATCGACCCCGAAAGGATGAAAGGTAAAGAAGACCTTGGTGGAATTTGAACTCAGAACGTAATGACGGACAAAATGCTGCTTAGCACTTTGCTCGGCGTACTAGCGATTCTTCCCGTTCACCTCCTTATTTTTCTGATAATATTCGTTTCTACTATAAGCACAGAGCCTTGAAATATGGGGGAAGGGGTAATCGGCTACATAGACCCCAGTGCTCAATTGGTAGTTATTTTATCGACAATGGAAGGATGAACGGCAAAGTCAATCTCGGTGAAATTTGAACTCAGAATGTAAGATGGACGAAACGCTGCTAAGTAGTTTGTCCGGCTTGCAAACGATTCTACTATCTCACTGCCTTAGTAGTAGTAGTAGTAATGATGGTTTAAAATTTTTGCACAAGTTTAGCAGATTCAGTGAGGAGGGGGAGTCAATTATATCTACCTCAGTGCCCAATCAGTACTTATTTTATCGACTCCAGAATGATAAAAGGTAAAATCGATCTCAGTGGAATTTGATGAGACTGTGAAGAACTAATCCACGTGATGCTTGAAAACACATACGTTCAATGCAGAGTTTTACGTTCAACAAATGCATCGGCTCAAAAGACAATGTTGCTGAAATGTAGCCACCGCATTCTCCTGCGTAGTAGCATCAAATTGACATAGTTTTCGGTCGCTCTTGAACAGTCTGCTATATGTTTCCTTCAAAAAGACGTCGAGCCGAAATCTTCTGAAGGCATTTCTTGCCGCAGCACCATCAAATTAGGAAAGACTAATTGTAAAATCAAGACAACTAAACATTTTTTCGAAAATGTTCCCCAGTGTTATTATTTAGATATAAAAGCAGCTGACCCATTGATTTCGACATTCAAGGCATCGAGAAAATATTAGTGGAACGTTAGCAAGGAGCCGTGAACTGCAAAGAAGAATATATTAGTGACTTAACTGTTAAAATCGTTGATGGAAAGTAAAGGGAGAAAAGACAAAACGAACGAATTTATTTGACAGTCCAATACGTTGTTTCCCATACAATGTTATTCTATAGCAGTTCTGACGGTTGCAGTTATCTCCTAATTCCTAGCGGAGCTTAGGGTTGTACTGGCATAATTAGTATTTTTTAATATTTTGTAAGATGCCTAGTATAATCCGTTCTATGACTATAGTGTTTTCCCCGTGATCCATACTCGTTGCGCTAATTATGCTTTTCTGCATTGACATGTTACCTTTATTAGTGCTGTCGGAATGTAATGTATGTAAAGACATTTAAATAACTTGAGATTGAAATATATACATGTCTATGAAAACTAAATTACTGCTAATAATATAAGATATTTAAATATATTTGAATAAACGCTACTTGCTTAATCCAAGCTACAGGGATATAAATCCAAACAGACAAGAGTAAAATAACAAGAGACATCTGCACATATAAGTTTGCGATCTAAAGTGTAATTTTAGTTGCATGAAAGAATAGAGGAAACTCACACAGGTATATCAATTCGATTATTAGGAAGTTGAATCAAGCCATAGGAATAGTAATTAAATGGAAAGAGAGATAAATGCAATGTAAATCAATATGTAAACCAACTAAACTGTGAAATTTAGAAAATAAATCATTAGGTCTGGCCATAATGTATTTGATATATAATTTTTTATTAAATCTCTGGGCTTTCAAGAAACTACGCTCTATTTCTTTTATCTAACAAATGTTCTTCAGCAAATAAATTTGCAAGTTCAGAAATCAGAGGGGAGTTTTTAGCTCGAATCAAACTAGCCGCAATGACAATGTTCTTAGTCAACTTCTTTGATATACTGTAACATTTCAAACTTCATAAGTAACTGATTGTGAAGTCATGTGACATCTAGCAAAGATTTTAGATTTTTGTATTTTAGCTAAACATGTATAAAAAATTCCTTCAGCCAAGTACAGTTGAACATAGTATTAAAATGATTATAACAGTTGCGTCTATTATTCATATTACGGGAAATATATAATAATTTGCACTAGAATATATGCATGTGTATATATGTATGAATATTCACTCACACACACATACATATTGCTTGTTTGTGTTTATATGTATGTTGGTGAATGTATATACTGCAACAACAATACGCTTATAAAGAATATATGCATCTATATACTTTGACACCTGCCTTTGAATATGTGTAAATATATAAATCGGGTACTTCAGTTACTATTTTGATATATGATTACTGATTATTCCACGTATAGCATGAATTGACTTTTGTCATATGCTATACACACTTCCAACATTTCTATACATTTGTATACAAAGGTTTCTTTTTGATATGTCTATAAACCTATTTTAATAACACCTACGATACCGATACAATATAACATGATATTTATATTTGTGTATGCGAACATACATGCTGGTTTCTTTAATTTTATCTTCATAAATAAAAACTTATTTGCATATATCGATATATATTTCAGTCGTATATATTTGAGCGTTTAATGTATTTTTATTCATTTTCCCACTTGTTTATACTTGCACATGAATATAGGTTAATGCGGGCGGGAGTTTACCAAAAATATAGGTTTATTTCAATATATCAATAGCTGTATCTCGGCACGGAAATTTCCATGAGAGTAAAGAAAGATCTCTTTCCAAACTCTCCCATCGGAACTTGCTGGGCATTCTGATTCCTCACAGCGGGATAGTATAGCTCCTACTTCGAAGTATGCCAGTATCTTCAGGCCAACTACAGTAATAATTTTGCGATTCTAAATTTAGAGGGACTTCCGTTAATTTCCCCAATTTCGACATAAATACCAAACCTATATTTATCCGCTAATGTATTAAGTATTTATATAAAAAATACTTCATTGATTTGATTTCATATTCTCTGATTCTGTCATTCAAAAACGTTTTCTATGCTCCTTGTTTTCTCTTGCTTAATAATTCTCTACGTTGATTTAATAAGATGTTTTTTTTTATATTTACGTACACTTTAGTCGAATAGTTTTAAATTACATCAATAACTATTTTCAGTTTTGTTTGTTCGGCATCCGTTACACCAGTGGTACACAGCTATTTTTTACGCTTGGACCTCTTTGAATACCATTTTATTCTGGTGGACCTCCACAGCATGCGATGATTATAAACGAATATTTTAGATACTTCTTTCAAAATTCCTCTTTTACTTTTCACCATCCACTCGTGTAGCCTGAACTATATAAAACGTCAGAGAAAGAAATCTAGCTGTTTCTTGCAATAAATACCTCTGAATCAAACATTTTCATGGGCCTTTAATACATTACTGTGGATCCTCAAATTACAATTTCGCCAGTGTGGACTCCCAAAAATCTTACATGGATCCCCAACGGTCTTATGGATCCTGGCTGAGACTACGTTGCACGTTAAGCCTTACGGTGTATCTTCGTGCTTGTGTTTCTGTGAATACGTACTAGCTGTAACATTTATATTTCCACGTGCGTATATATGCGTGTTAATATATTTCTAAAGGGACTATTAAGTATATATATGTGTGTGTGTGTGTGTGTGTGTGCGTGCGTGGTTTTACACAGACATACACATACATATGTAAATATGTTATATAATAATTCATATACATGTGTCAATGTTTTTGTCGTTATATATATATCCATTGGTCATAGCGTTTTGTGGGTTTTTTTTTTGTTGACGGAATTACTGAGTTCAACGGTTTTGTATTTTCCTGATGTTAACGGCTATTTTCTGGTTCCTTCGATACTGGCTGTTTGGCTCATTGACAAATTTCGCTTCAACCCGTACAATATTTTATTTTCCATAAAAATTTGTTATTTACTTTCTACCCTTCATATTAAGAAATATAATTTCCGTTACCCAGTTCTTTTTATTGTTTAGTATCTACTGCACCTGTGTATTTATGTGTACGTATATATGTACTATGCCTAGAAGGAAAGTGTCAAATTTGTCTATAATGTCAAGGTCAACCAAAATAATGTCTCTTTCAGGGGAAAGAGAGACAGCTGCAGAAAGGGAAGCACACCAAGAAATAAATAGACTGTGCACTACAAAAGCCAGAGCATCTCAAAGTGATGAACAAAGGTATACACAGCTGACAAGGAATAGGATCTCCAATGTAGAATGAAGAGCAGCTACAACAGCTCAGAGAAGCAACTTTTATGAAGCAGCTTTCAATTATGATCCAGCAGTTCATTATGCAGACGATGCTAGAATTTCCATTGGTGCAATGACTATTGGGTGCATACATTGTAAAGCAAGGAAGTAGCCTGGAGAGACACATGCACTGTGCTACAGTGGCAGAGAGGTTAAACTCCTTGCAATCGTCTAACCTTTAGAGCCATTGAAGAAACTGTTGTCATCAACTGATCAAGATTCTAAGCACTTCCAAAACAAAATTAGTAGTTGCTGTGTGGTAATTAGAAGTGGCTTTGTAGACAATATTTGATTGGAGAAACGTGTACTGCTTAGTCAAAACTTCCTCAGAAATCAAATTTAGATATTCTGAACAAATAGAACACCTGTATAAATTGAACACTTGTATGTAAACTGTTTAAACACAAAGCCCCTCTTAACACTTTCCTGTCATTTTCAAAAACTCTATTACTGTATTTTAATATGGCGTGAGGGATGTCATCGTAGAATATATAAACAGCAAGTTTAGATGGGCTGGACACATCGCTCGGCTCACCGATAATCGGTGGACCCGCGTAGTAGTCGACAAGTACCCGCGCAAGCGGAAACGACTGCTCGGAAGGCCTCCACGACGGTGGGGTTACGATTTCAGGATGGCCATTGGGATCACATGGATGGGAAATGCGCAATCCAGAGAGGAGTAGACAGCGTGCTGTGGCCAGCGGTTCAAATGCACACCCGGCGGACTGGTCGGTCAAGGTGATTAAGGTGCCTTCCCGTTATATACTTTGATACTTTGATACTTTGATAGGTTTCGGCCATTATTGGCCCAGGCCATGTCTAACTTACTAGCACCACCTGGTGAAGTCTTTCAAGTCAGAATTTGGGCACTATGGCCCACTCAAGTAGAGAGTTATTGTTTACAGAGACATATCCGGGTGTAGGGGGTTTATCCGGGATTTCTTGAAGGAATCTGTCCAAAGACTTCTTGAACCCTATAGGGTCAGTTTCTGTTTTAATGTGTTTTGGTGTAATGTTAAAGAGAGCGGGGCCAATTGAGGTGAAATAATTGTGCCGTATTGTTGTTATGAGATGAGAGTGCGATTTTTGTTTTGGGCGGATGGCACGGGGCCCAAGCCTTGGATGTACCTTAAAGGTGATGCCAACATCATTTGGGCAATGCTGATGGAATATTTTCCACATCATGCAGATGATGTAGCGCTCACGACGACGTTGGAGAGAATAGAGTTTTAGCTTTTCTAGTCGACCCCAATAGTCGAGGCCTGTCATGCCATCTATCTTTTTTGTGATTGCCCTTTGAGGTGCTTCAACTTTTATGATACCTTGTATTGTGTGGGGAGACCACAGTGGACAACAGTATTCAAGGTGGGGTCGGGCAAAAGTGGAGAAGAGAAGGATAATGGTGTGGATATCTCTCGACTGGAAAGTTCTGAGAATCCAGGAACACATTCTGCGGGCCATGTCAACTTTGGTGTTTATATGAGTGGCCCAGCTTATGTTGTTGTCCACAATTACTCCCAGGTCTCTGATGTTGTTGGACGCCGCGAGAGTTTCACCTGAAGGAAGGGAGAATGGAAGTTTCAGGGCATCCTCTTTTCCAAAGTGGATTAGCTCAAATTTATCCTCGTTCAGCAGCATATTGTTTTTTTCTGCCCATTGGATAACAGCCAGTAGATCTGACTGTAGGCATGTCCGGTCACTCGCCTCATTTATGACCTTCTGTAGCTTGGAGTCATCTGCAAAGATTTTTATGTTGCTGTGCTTGATGATGTCATTAATGTCATTAATGTAAATGATGAAAAGAAGTGGGCCCAGCACAGTGCCTTGCGGAACGCCACTACTGACTTTGGCTGGGCTTGATTTTACCCCTTCAACTACAACATGTTGAGATCTGTCTGTCAGGAAACACTTGATCCATTTCAGTAACTTTCCAGAGACACCAATGTTGGATAGTTTTTTCAATAGGATCTTGTGATCGACCCTGTCGAAGGCCTTACTGAAATCAAGGTAGATGACATCGGTGTTGGAGCCCTCTCCCAAAGCTCTCAAAGTGTCCTCAAAGTGATGCAGGAGCTGCGTTAGGCAGTCCCTTCCATTACGGAACCCATGTTGGTTGGAGATCAGCCGTCTGTTGCTTTCCAGAAATTGGGTTATTCGAGATCTCACCACCCTCTCAAATACCTTGATGATATGAGAGGTGAGTGAGATCGGACGGTAATTCACTGCAAGGGACTTGTTTCCCTTTTTGAAAACTGGGACAACAGACTGGGACAGAAGGTTTTTTGGAATATAGCCAGCATCCAGTGAGTTTCTCCACAGATTAGCAAGGGGAGATGCAAGTTGGTGTCGACACACCTTCAGGACACAAGCAGGGAACCTATCGGGGCCTACTGCTGAATTGTGTTTTATTTCGTTTATCGCCGCTAAGACATCAGGGGCACTAAACGTTATGTCCGATATAGTGTGTTGGGGGTTGACATCACTGATACAGCCCAGATCGGCCATATCAGGATTGCTGAAAACAGAGCAGTATTGTTTCTGCAGTATCTCGGCCATGGATTTGGCATTATCTTGGAGAGGGCCTACAGTGGAGACAGTGACCCTGCGTTTCCTCGCAAATGAAAAGAACACTTTGGGGTTGAGTTTGATTTTTTCAATGGCCCACTTCTCCTCAGCTGATCTTTGGTTATTGATGAGGGTCTTCATGCTTTGTTGGAGGTTATATTTTTTGGATTCAAGCAGTGCGATAGCCGTCGAATGTGTGTGTTGCTGTTGGCAGTACTTTAGTTTGTTAATTTTTTTGTTTGTTCTTTTTATTTTTCTGATAATGGTTTTTCTGTTTTGGGGGATTCTGCACTTTTTGTTCACAGGTCTTGGTGGGGAGTGTTTTGCACATATGTCTGTGACGGTGTCTACAAAGATCTGCCAATATGGTTTATGGTTGGTGGAGATGTGTGTGTGTGTGTGTGTGTGTATGTGTAAAGGACCAGTCAACATGTGATAGCTCGTTCCTGATTGCATCCCAGTTGGCATTATGGAGATCCATGTCGTCAAATGGGTGGGCTGGAGGAAGGTCCCTAGGATTAGCTTTCGGCTGGTGGAATTTCATGTTACAGAGAACCATGTCATGGTCTGAAAGAAGGGTTTTTTCCACTGTAACGTTATGTATAGTGTTAGTGTGGTTACTAAACACTAGGTCCAAAATGTTCTGATGTCTTGTTGGTGCAAGGACAAGTTGGGACAAGAAAAACTCATTCGTAAAGTCGAAAAGTGACTCTGCTGCTTCTTTGTCAGCGGTTGAGGCGGGAGTGCTTGGTTTCAAACAGTTTGT
>NC_042997.1:63014189-63041689 GCF_006345805.1 Octopus sinensis
CTCTTTACCGACTGCTGAAGTAAAGTTAAATATTCTATTTGTAGCGAATATATTCGTCTTAGTCATCAACGTTAAAAAATCTTGTACATACATGCAAATGTTGTACATACTATGTAAGGTGTTTTCAGTCTGTACATGTCTTGTGTTGCCAATAAATAACAGACATAAATATTTTGCTTCTTTGTCTTTGCCGAAGAAATTGAAGAAAAGTTTATTTCTTATTTCACATACGCGTAATGTCATCATATATAAAATTTGTACAAGCCATGTACTGATTTAAAATATTTTTGTGATTTCATTAGTTCAATTATTTACAGTATTTAAATACAGTATGACTTTTTTTCCCCAGTCACTTGTTTTTTCAGCCATCATTCATTGGCGGTCAATGAATGGCCCTCACCAGCTGCATATTCGATTTCAGTAAGAGCTTCTAACACACTGCGATAACAACATACATTAGGGAAGACAAAAATAATAGCACTAGAAATTCAAACACACATTTACTATAAGAAATTTTCAGGCGAAGGCGTGACTATGTGGTTAGTAGCTTGCTTCTCAACAACATGGTTCCGGGTTCAGTCCCACTGCGTGGGAACCTTGGGCAATTGTCTTCTACTATATCCTCAGTTGCCCAGATCAGCGTTTCAGAGAACATTCCACTGTCAAATCCTTTCCAACACTTAATAACGCCCATTGATATATATATTATTAAATAATTCTGGGAGTGGGGAGGCGAGCTGGCAGAATCGTTACCGCAGGGGAAAAATGCTTAGCGCCGTTCGGTTAACCTTTACCTTCTGAGTTCAAATGCCGCCGAGGTCGACTTTACCTTTGATCCTGGCGGGGTCAGTAAAATATGTAGCAGTAGAGGCCTGGGGTCGATGTAATTGACTACCGCCAACCACTAAAATCCAGGCCTTTTGCCTATAGTTGAAAGGAATATTAAATAACTCTAGGGCGGTGAGTTGGAAGAGTTTTTATCACGCTAGGCAAAATACTGAGCAGCTTTACGTCTGTCTTTACATTCTGAATTCAAAATCCACCGAGGTCGACTATACCTTTCATCATTTCCAGGACTATTTGAGCACAGGGGTCAATGTAATCGACTTATTCCTACACTCGAAATTGTTGGCCTTATACCAAAATTAGAAACCAATATCGAGCAACTCAGTTTTCATCTAAGTCACTCACCTTTGACCCACATGTAGTTCGTATTTCTTTCAAAAACATAATATTCTCCTCTAAATATTTATTTAATCTAAGTCTGAAATATTTTATGTATAAGCAGACTAAGTACACAGTCGTGTTCACATGGTTTAACAGATTTCAACATTTCAACATAAGTATCTGTGATTTTTAAGACATTTTGGGTAGTCTTAATTTTTTTTCTGTCTTTTAGCTAATCACTTATACCTTATCTAAACAGTTGTATGTATTCCCAGCATAATAAACATTTTTACTTCTTACAGATTGTATTAGTTCCAAAAGTACTTTTGTACAATTCTACATATATAAGAAGACATATATAGACAGTAATTCAAGGGAGGCATTAGCTAAAATATTTGCTTTTTCTAAATCTCAGAGATATAGAATCTGATTGAAATTTTCTTGACTCATCTTCACATAAATATTTTTATTTGTTATTTGTTTCAGCCATTTGACTGCGGCCATGCTTGAAGGGTTTTTAGTCGAACAAATCGACTACAGGGACTTATTTTTTAAGCCTAGAACTACTTTATAGATCTTTTTTACCGAACCGTTAGATTAGGGTGACCTAAATACACCAACACCGGTTGTCAAGTGGCGAACAAACAGAAACAGAAAGACACACACACATAGATAGATACATAGATAGATAGATAGATAGATAGATAGGTAGGTAGGTAGATAGATAGATAGGTAGGTAGGTAAGTAGGTAGGCAGGTAGGTAGGTAGGTGGGTGAGTAGATAGATAGATAGATAGATCAAAATAGTTTGATTTAGACTCATTGGTCCTCTGCGTTTTCAGCGTGAGGCTAGTCTTCGTCAATGAGAGTTCGATTGAAGAGATTCAATGTATATTGCTGGACATTAGCTTGCGGTTGGTCGAGAAAGGTCACGCAGTAGAGCAGTTTAGTGTCGGTACTTCAGCAACAACAATTAGTTGGAAAATATTGCATGGTGAACAGAAAATCGACCACTTGGTGGACAAGAAATCGGTCGTGTTTTGGGGGGCAAGTATGAATGGGCAGTAGATGAAGGGGTATATATGTATATACGCACATATATATGCCCATATATCTGCGTGTATGCATCCGTACTTATACGAGTGTGTATGTGCGTACATTCACATATACGCGCGCGTGCATACACACATACACAAGTGCGCACACACATACACGCACACATGGACACTCACCCATGCGTACACACCTTTACATCCCTGTACATATGCACATGAGCATACGCACACGCGCGAGCACACAAGTGTACACATGCACATACATGCACACGCACGGGTGCACATAATAATGGACGTGCACGCACATGTACGCCCGCGCGTACACACGTCTGTTCATATGCATATGGTGAGCAGATGTATATGCGCAGCCATGGACATGAGCGCGCGCACGTATACTCGTGTGGTCATGCACAACGGGTGATGTACAAGGGATGAAAATGTGCGGGTAGACAAGCATGGAGAAGTCTCTTAGGAATTTAATGTTCCTTCCACACTGACCTAGATTTTCTGTCACCATTGAAATAGACTGACCTTTCTCTTTAGTGTCAATCTGTCTTTGTTCTTTTTACACACCCCAAATTTTTTTTTTCTTCTTCTGTTCTTTTCTCCAGCTAATTAGCTTCCTTGACCTACCCTAATACCATTCCTACCACTAAATAATTTTTTTCTTGCAACAGTTAGATGCGAACTTAATTGTGGTTTGACTGACATCTTTCTTCATGTTTCCTGAAATTTATATCCTCAACTTTATCGGTATATTTACCTTCTCTGAGATGTCACTAATTAATCTGAGAACTTTACATTGTTGGAAAGCATATATGAACTCAATCCTGATTTACTTGGCATCTTGCTTCAAGTTCCTGAAACTCACACCTACAACTTTATCGGTATATTTACACTCTCTAAGATGTTACTAATTGGTTTGAGAATTTTACATTATTGGAAAACCTATATGATATTACCTGAAGATTACTTGACATATTATATTTGGTGTAATATTTGCAGCTTTAATAAATTGTTATAGTATGAAACAATTGTACTAAATTACCGGATCCATTCTTGTTGCTTATTTTTTGGTTATATATATATATATATATATATATATATATATATATATATATATATATATATATATATATATACACAAGTGAATAGACAAGCGCAAGAGGGCACTCAACACATTTATCTGGAGTTACATGTATATATCAGAATAGTTTTATTCAGAAGCCTTGGTATTCTGAGTTTCAAACGTATGGCTAGTTTCGGCCATTGTGGTTATCCTGCCTCTCAAGAATTGTAGTATACAGAGTCACTCTTACACTACAGAGGCACGACAGCCAATGACTTCAAGGAAGTTATTCCCAGCACTTGCATTCATTTACATCCAAAGACAGAGAGAACTCCACTTCCCTGTCGTGCTTTTTCTGGAGACTTCGTGACCTCCGAGATGAAACTCCTAGCATCAAGTGGACTATTATCTACAAGGCGTCACCATATTCACCCGGCGCCCCTAATTGTTGTGATTCCGTGAGAAACTGCATATCATCTACCAAAACGCAGTATCCATCAACAAGAAATATGAAGAATCCTATTACTGTCATCAGATGAACACCCTTCTGGTAAATTTCAAGCCACTGGCCGCCGATAACCCGAATGTACCAGTCACCCACCCGTCACAAATTAACCCCCATGAACAGCACTGTAAATTGACCAATCCCCAACACTTCCCCATACCTGTCTACCCGCACATTTTCATCCCTTGTACATCACTCGTTGTGCATGACCACACGAGTATACGTGCGCGCGCTCATGTCCATGGCTGCGGATATACATCTGCTCACCGTATGCATATGAACAGACGTGTGTACGCGCGGGCGTACATGTGCGTGCACGTACATTATTATGTGCACCCGTGCGTGTGCATGTATGTGCATGTGTACACTTGTGTGCTCGCGCGTGTGCGTATGCTCATGTGCATATGTACATGGATATAAAGGTGTGTATGCATGGGTGAGTGTCCATGTGTGCGTGTATGTGTGTGCGCACTTGTGTATGTGCGTATGCACGCGCGCGTATATGTGAATGTACGCACATACACACTCGTATAAGTACGGATGCATACACGCAGATATATGGGCATATACATGTACGTATATACATATATACCCCTTCATCTACTGCCCATTCATACTTGGCCCCAAAACACGACCGATTTCTTGTCCACCAAGTGGTCGATTTTCTGTTCACCATGCAATATTTTCCAACTAATTGTTGTTGCTGAAATACCGACACTAAACTGCTCTAACGCGTGACCTTTCTCGACCAACCGCAAGCTAATGTCCAGCAATATGCATTGACTCTCTTCAATCGAACTCTCATTGACCGAAGACTAGCCTCACGCTGGAAACACAGAGTACCAATGAGTCTGAATCAAACTATTTTGATCTATCTATCTATCTATCTATCTATCTATCTATCTATCTATCTATCTATCTATCTATCTATCTATCTATCTATCTATCTATCTATCTATCTATCTATCTATCTATCTATGCGTGTGTGTCTTTCTGTTTCTGTTTGTTCACCACTTGACAACCGATGTTGGTGTATTTAGGTCACCCTAACTTAGCGGTTCGGTTAAAAAGACCTATGAAGTAGTTCTAGGCTTAAAAATAAGTCCCTGTAGTCGATTTGTTCGACTAAAAACCCTTCAAGCATGGCCGTAGTCAAATGGCTAAAACAAATAACAAATAAAAATGTTTATATGAAGATGAGTCAAGAAAATTTCAATTAGATTCTATATCTCTCAGATTTAGAAACAGCAAATATTTTAGCTAATGCCTCCCTTGAATTACTGTCTATATATCTTCATATATATGTAGAATTGTATAAAAGTACTTTTGGAACTAATACAATCTGTAAGAAGTAAAAATGTTTATTATGCTGGGAATACATACAACTGTTTAGATAAGGTATAAGTGATTAGCTAAGAGACAGAAAAAAAATTAAGACTACCCAAAATGTCTTAAAAATCACAGATACTTATGTTGAAATGTTGAAATCTGTTAAACCATGTGAACACGACTGTGTACTTAGTCTGCTTATACATAAAATATTTCAGACTTAGATTAAATAAATATTTAGAGAAGAATATCATGTTTTTGAAAGAAATACGAACAACATGTGGGTGAAAGGTGAGTGACTTAGATGAAAACTGAGGTGTTCGATATTGGTTTCTAATTTTGGTATAAGGCCAACAATTTCGAGTGTAGGAGTAAGTCGATTACATTGACCCCTGTGCTCAAATAGTCCTGGAAATGATGAAAGGTATAGTCGACCTCGGTGGATTTTGAATTCAGAATGTAAAGACAGACGTAAAGCTGCTCAGTATTTTGCCTAGCGTGATAACAACTCTTCCAACTCACCGCCCTAGAGTTATTTAATATTCCTTTCAAATATAGGCAAAAGGCCTGGATTTTAGTGGTTGGCTGGGTGGGCGGTAGTCGATTACATCGACCCCAGGACTCTACTGCTACATTTGAACTCAGAAGGTAAAGGTGAACCGAACGGCGCTAAGCATTTTTCCCAGTGCGGTAACGATTCTGCCAGCTCGCCTCTCCACTCCCAGAGTTATTTAATAATATATTAATCAATGGGCGTTATTATGTGTTAGAAATGATTTGTAGTTGGAATGTTCTCTGAAGCGCAGATCTGGGCAACATGCATGCAAGTCTTCTCTCTCCAGACAACCGATATTATCCAAAGAATAGGCAACGTCAATAGATCTTGTCACTAGTGTTATTATCAGGACACAGAATGCCGGAGCACGTTCTACAAGGTATCTTGTTCGGCACTGTAACCATTTTCCCAGTCCATTTTCTTGGATTAGTAACTTTGTATAGATCCTGAAGACGAATGACAAATGTGACTGCGGCGAGATTTGAGCCCTGAGTATAAAGAATATAACCGCATGGCAGTCTACCCAACACTATCTATCTATCTATCTATCTATCTATCTATCTATCTATCTATCTATCTATCTATCTATCTATCTATCTATCTATCTACCAAGTATATAAAAGTTTGGAAATATTTTGCAGAAAATAAGACGGTGAGCTGGCAGAATCGTTAGCCCTGTGGGCAAAATTCTTAGCATTATTTCGACCGTCTTTACGTTCTGAGTTCAAATTCTGCCGTGGTCGACTTTATCTTTCGTCATGTGGGGCTTCATAAAATAAGTACATATTGAATGCTGGAGTTGATGTAATCTACTTACCTCCTCCTCTGAAATAACTGGCCTTGTACGAAAATTTGAAACAAAATTTTGCGAAAATATACAGATTGTAGGAAAAGTAAAACAACAGCCGAATAACTAAAACTTATAGGAAGTGGCCTAAACATTTTGATCGGACTTCTATTTCACACTTTGATGTTATTTATGAGAATTAGAAAAATTAAAACCGTAGAAATAATTATTGAAGTGTGTATTTAGAAAATATACAAGATGCTTCTATGACTGAGATAGTCAAGAACTGAAGAAGCTGTTATTAAAAACGTGATAGGCAACAAGTAATAACTGGTTTCATTTCAAGAATTATTAATATATACGCACACATATATATACTCTCTTTTTACTCTCTTTTACTTGTTTCAGTCATTTGACTGCGGCCATGCTGGAGCACCGCCTTTAATCGAGCAACTCGACCCCGGGACTTATTCTTTTTGTAAGCCCAGTACTTATTCTATCGGTCTCTTTTGTCGAACCGCTAAGTAACGGGGACATAAACACACCAGCATCGGTTGTCAAGCAATGCTAGGGGGACAAACACAGACACACACACGCATATATATATATATATATATATATATATATATATATATATATATATATATATATATATATATATATATACATATATACGACGGGCTTCTTTTCAGTTTCCGTCTACCAAATCCACTCACAGGGCTTTGGTCGGCCGTACACACAGTTATATTCATATATATATACATATATATATATATACATACAGATTAAGATCTGCAAACACCCATTAAGATCTGCAAACAAATCTAAGTGTCGAATCCCTAGAAATAGAAAATCTCTCATAAGGAAAATTAAAAGAATCAACAAAACGATCAACATGCTGAAATACTGTCAACAGCAACACACCAACCTGACTGCCATCTCGTCGCTAGAGATTAAAAAACATAAACTCCAAAACAACATGATGTCTATCATCAATAGTCAGCGAAGAGCTGAAGAGGCCTGGGCCATTGAGAAGATCAAACTCAATCCCAAAGTGTTCTTTTCCTTTGCAAAAAACCACAGAGTCACTGGTTCTACTGTTGGCCCTCTGATTGATGAAAATGGTACTCTTCAAGACAATGCCAAAACCATGGGAGAGATATTGCAGAAACAATATTGCTCTGTTTTCAGCAATCCTGATATGACTGATCTGGGCTGTATCAGTGATGTTACTCCCCAATACACTTTATCGGACATAACATTTGGCGCTCCTGATGTCTTAGCAGCAATAAAGGAAATGAAGCATAATTCAGCAGTAGGTCCCGATAGGTTCCCTGCTTGTGTCTTGAAGATGTGTCAAAACCAACTTGCACCCCCTCTAGCCAATCTGTGGCGGAACTCACTGGATGCTGGATATATACCAGAAGACCTTCTATCCCAGTCTGTTGTCCCAGTTTTCAAAAAAGGAAACAAATCGCTTGCCGTGAATTACCGTCCAATCTCACTCACCTCTCATATCATCAAGGTATTTGAGAGGGTGCTGAGATCGCGTATGACTCACTTCCTTAAGAGTCATAATATGCTGAATCCCAACCAGCATGGATTCCGTAATGGGAGAGATTGCCTGACGCAGCTACTGCATCATTTTGATGACATTTTGAGAGCCTTGGGAAAAGGTTCCAACACTGATGACATCTACCTTGATTTCTGCAAGGCCTTTGACAGGGTTGATCATAAGATCCTTCTGAGAAAGCTGTCCAATATTGGTGTCACTGGAAAGCTGCTGCAGTGGATCAAGTTCTTCTTGTCTAACAGAACCCAACATGTTGTAGTCGAAGGAGTCAAATCCAGCCCAGCCAAAGTCAGCAGTGGTGTCCCACAAGGCACTGTGTTGGGCCCACTTCTCTTCATCATCTACATAAATGATATTACTGACACCATCAAACACAGTAACATCAGAACCTTCGCTGATGATTCCAAGCTCCAGAAGGTCATCAATGGCGTGGATGACCGAATAAACCTTCAGTCAGACCTACTGGCTGTTGTCCAATGGGGGGAAAAGAATAACATGTTGCTAAATGAAGACAAATTCGAACTGATCCACTTTGGAAGGGAGGACGCTGTGAAACTCCCATACTTCCTTCCTTCTGGAGAAATTCTCATGGCATCCAACAACATCAGAGACCTGGGAGTAACAGTGGACAACAACATAAGCTGAGCTACACATATAAGCAGCAAAGTTGACATGTCCCGCAGAATGTGTTCCTGGATTCTCAGAACCTTCCAGTCGAGAGATTCCCACGCTATTATCCTTCTCTTCTCCACTTTTGCCCGACCCCACCTTGAATACTGCTGTCCACTGTGGTCTCCCTACACAAAACAAAATATTATGAGAATTGAAGCTCCCCAAAGGTCAATCACAAAAAAGATAGATGGCATGTCAGACCTTGACTACTGGGGTAGACTAGAGAATCTGAAATTGTATTCACTCCAACGACGCCGTGAACGCTACATTATCTGTATGATGTGGAAAATATTCCACCAGCACTGTCCGAATGATGTTGGCATCACCTTCAAAATGCATCCAAGGCTTGGACCACGTGGCATCCGTCCACAACAAAAATCTAAATCGCATCACATAACGACAATACGGCACAACTATTTCACCTCAATTGGACCTGCTCTCTTCAACATTACACCAGGGCACGTCAAAAAAGAAACTGACCATACAAAATTCAAGAAGTCTTTGGACAAATTCCTTCAAACAGTACCGGACAAACCACCCACACCCGGATATGTCTCCGCAAACAATAACTCTCTGCTCGAAAGGGCCTTGGTGCCCAAATCCTGAACTGAAAGACTTCGCCAGGTGGTGCTATTAAGTTAGACATGGCCTGGGCCAATACTGGCCAAAACCTTTCTAAGTTATTCTAAGTTACATACATATATATATATATATATATATATATATATATATATATATATATATATATATGTATGTATATACATACATATATATATATATATATATATATATATATATATATATATATATATATATATATATATATATGTATGTATATACATACATATATATATATATATATACATATATATATATATATATACATACATATATACATATATATACACACACACATATATATATATACATACATATATATATATATATATATATATATATACAGACACACACACACATATATATATACATATACGTACAGATATTTATATATATACATACATACATACATACATATATATGTATATACATATACATTCATATATATACATACATATGTATATGTATGTATATATATATTGCCCCGAGGCTATAGTAGAAGATACTTGATGCAAAGTACTAAGCAGTAGTGGGACTCTACCCGAAACCTTGTGACTCAGAATGAAGCTTGTTGCAAGGCAAGGATGGAATAGATGTTTGGGAAGTTTAAATTCTGTGGAAAATGCATTTCATTTAAGTTGTGTATACAATGGTATTAGAAACAGCTTTGAAATATTAACTCATATCAATCATCAAAATATTTGTGAATATACTGTTTGAAACCACGCCATTTTCCATTATTAGCCTAACAATTTTACAAAGTGAGTTAACCAATCAAAATATGTTAATGGCAGCGGAAATTAATTGCCATGGATTAATTTTACTTCATGTCAGCTACAGAGATATTTCGAGGAGATTTATGCGGTGTTACGTAGCATACAATCTCTATGCTACTGAGTATTCTCGAACTTCACAGTTAGTAGTTACTTTAACTTATCTGGGTGGATTTACTACAGTTTAGTGCAGAATTATCTGGAAATAATCCAGTGAGAATAACCTAAATCAAAGTAAGAATGGCTGAAATTTCTGTTATATATATATATTGTAGCGCGTAGCCATTTTCATGTAGTAGCGCCAATTTGTGGTAGCTGGCAATAAGAGGTAATGTCGTATTGCCGAAGAAATATGATTGTCGTTTTCCCATTGGTTAATACAACTGCTCATATAGGAATTCTAAAAATTAGTTAAAGAATATTTTTATGTGATTTCGATTCTTTAAAATCAAGTTGAGCAGGTATAAAAACCCTGGATTTTGGGAAAAAACTTTAGTATTTGTGGGATGTAACTAAACTCCACGACACTCACTCCTTTGAGACATTGGTTATTTTTTTATGCCATGTCTATGAAAAATCCAACAAGACTTGTTTGAATTGTTGAGATATATAATAGTTAGAATGAGGAATTAACTAAAATATTAAGTCGTAATTCTCTACGACAAAATTACTTTACTTCAAATTGTATATAAATATTAAAAATGCTATATGTATATAATATAATAATGCAGAAATTATTTTCTCTTTCTTTACGTTCTTCAACTTAATGAAACGTATTTCTGTAATTATGAAACTGTATTTTTTATAGCGGTTAAAAGAACATGAAATTCAACATATATGCCCCATTACCGTTCCAGAAAATATACTTCTCGCTATGACGTTTATGTAGCTGGAGTCAGGATTTAAGTATAGTGATAACACTCATAAGTAAGTTATAGGTGACGGTTTTATCATTATATATCTTTACAACAAAAGCTAAATATATTTATCTATTTCCAAATAGGAAAAATAATAAAGTAGCGTTACACTAACAGTAAACAAACCAACCAGAAAACTTACGCTATATATACTAAAATTGGGTAGTCTGCTATAATATATATATATATATATATATATATATATATATATATATATATATATATATAATATATATATATATATCTATATATATATATATATACATACATACGTACATATATGGTCATATGCTGGCAGGCGGAATCAGCCGATCATGAGTCGTTCGAGCAGTCGTTACTGACGATACCTACAGTATAAGTGAAACTAGATCTAGTCTGGGAATCCTCCAGTCGGTCATGAGGTGGTTACCTCCGCTCTCAGCATACGTATCTACATTTGCGCTCCTCTTGCAGCATTAAGAATATTTTAACTCTTATTTCTGGCAATGTGGGCGCCTCGCTATCCTTAGTCACACTTAGTGACTATTGAATTTTTTCTTTATGATATCATATTGTACCTAATTGTTTATATCAATTTATATATATATATATATATATATATATATATATATATATATATATATATATATACGCTTATGCATTTGTGTTGCAAGACTACTGATGTAAAATCGTGTGTTGAAACAGATATCGTTGTGCTTCGGGGTGGTCATGTTTTTGTGCCAAATAAACAAATGCACTATATATTTGTTCTTCACTTGTTTTTTCGAACTCATGTCCGTTGTCCAGAAATCTTTCATCGCACATCTGGGACCTCTTCAGCGACACTTTTCATTTTCGTGTGTGGTCTTGCTCCACTTACTTGAAGAGCACACACGGAAACGAAAATTGTCTCTGAAGAGGTTACAGATGTGTGACGAAAAGTTTCCTGACAGCGGACATGAGTTTGAATAAAAATAGTAATAGACGAGCGAAGAACAAATATATAGTCAATGTTTTTATTTGGCAAAAGAATGGCCATCCGAAATACAGCATTGCACACACACACTCACACACATACACACGCACACACACATACATACACATACATACATATAATGTCACTGCCTGTTGCCCGTCGTTGGTCGGGTTGACTGTACTGTTCTGTTTAGGAACAAAATGCCTTTGGACTTGAGGAGAGCAGTTGGAGTGGTCCCCCAACCCAACTAGACTGCCTTTCTGGGCCTCCACGTCAAGTATAACAAGTGGTATGTAAAAGTCTAATGAGTGTAATGACCCACGGTGGTGGGTCAGAATCACAATCACAAAGACACACTAATAAATACAAAAACACACACACACACACATTCCTCGTCTTTCACGTAGTTTCCCTTTACCAAAGTCAGTCACAAGACATTGGTCAGCCTATAGTTATAAAAAGAAACTGCTTGCCAGAAGGGCTGCGAATCGGGACTGAAATGAAACCACGTGACTGCAAAGCGAGCATCTTAACTGCAAAACCATGTATGGGTCTAAAAAGTCTGATGCTCTACCAGTTTAATTAAAAAAAAATTGTTTTTATGATTTCATAAGAGAGAAAGGGTGATCACCAATGACTAATGCGGGCCTTTGAACCTGGTGAGGACGATGCTGTTGCTATTCAGCTTGAGCATTTTTTTAAAGTTAACGAATGCGGAGGGAAACGAAAATGGAGAAATATGGAGAAAAAATTGACATAATTATAGTTATAAATACCTAAACCATTGTTGCATGATAAATACACGTGTTGAAATGCATAAAATCTTATAGAAACCGTTGTTTAGAAATAAACATGAAACTCTTATAAATTGAAGATATACAAAGCATTTAAAAGTTCAGAAATATAGTATTACATAGAGATATGTTGACAGCATATAAAACATAAATCTCAGCATAACATTTCAAACACGGTAATTATGGTGTAATATATCTAACATTATAGTACTAGTCTCTGTTGGAGTCGGTTTGGAATGAATAACAGTTTGGAAGCAAATAACAATTTGTTTGACATTACCATATTTTTATGTGTTTGTATACAAGACATGTATGAGAAAATATACATAAATGGTTTTAGAATATTTTTAGATATTGAAAAATTATGTCCAAACAACTATGCTAGGTTGAAATTAATGTTGTAAGATTTGATATATGATTGACAAAAATAAATTGTTTGTGAATCTATCATAAGAAGAATGTAATTTGTAGATTTCCTTTTAAGATTAATGTGAATAAAAATGCAAGAGCTACATATAAAACATGTCTTCCTCTTTCTTCCTTGTTGTTTGCATTAATCTTGTTTAAACCAAACATAAAAGTGGCTTTTATGGAAAGACCCTACCTGTGGCCATAATTCAAAATCTGCTTTGAAGATAAGGGTACACTTTTTAAAGAAGTATTTTACCCACCCCTCTACGTCACGAAAAGATACTGTATCATTTCCTTTCTCCAAAAGCTTATTCGGCGGGATTAAACTCTGAAAGTAAAGGGACGTAACTAATTGGAGGAGGAGATTAATCGATATCATCGATCCAGTACTTGACTGGTAATTTATTTATTGGCCCCGAAAAAATGAGAGGCTAATTTCACAGCGGGGAAATTTGAACTCACAGCACTAACCGGGAAGAAATTCCACTAAGCATTATGCCGGAATTTCTACAGATTCTGCCAAATCCCCCCCTATTACTAATGGTTTCTTACTTAGCACAGGCAAGGATTCTTTTTTGAAGGAATGGGAATATTCTCGAGATTATACCATTGCGAATGAAGAAAGGCACAATTAATCTTTCGTAAGTCGAGCTTAGAACACAACGTAATTAAAAGCCGCTAGTTCTTTTGTTCGATACCTAACCAGTTTGCTACTCTGTATTGCTCTGCAATAGTTTTAGGAAAAAAAGCCATAATTTATTCGACAGAGAACCATCGACGCATATTAAAATATTTGTAATTAACTAAAAATGGGGTTACATCTAAACTATTAAAGATGATTTGTCCATCCAACCATCTTTTCTCTGATATTGCTGATTGACTGAGATAAGGTGACAGTGGAGTTATGACGGTATGATGGTGATTGTAATGTTGTTAGTGACAATTAAATACAAACAATGTAACAATAGCAAAAACAAAGAAGAAAAACAACCCAAGATAAAATTAATGACGAAGAAAAGGCAAAAGGAGCAATTAATGAATTATGTTTGGAGAAAAATACAAACTTTATGTGCAATAATTCAATAATATCGTGTTAGAATCCAACTGATCTCTCATCTGCAGTCATAACAAAGTTCAAACAAAGCCATGAATACTAAATAAAATGCCATAATTCATTAAATACTTCTTGCATTTATACACTTTTACACGACTCACCATCTGTTTGTGGAGTGTACAGAAGTAGACATTTTATTGTGACTATATATTTTGGTTCAGTTTTTAAAGATGAGATTAATTATTTACTTGTGAAATTTCAGCTATGCGTTATCTCTGAAGAAAAGGTTATTTACTCAAGTATAACATTTCTTTTGTGATAAACTTATTTGAAATCATTGATTGCCTCTAAAGTGGGAACATTGCAAGATTTAAGAAGTTACAACCATCATTTTGTATTTTTAGACAAAAGACGACGGAATACAGAATCCGCAGTGTCGAACAAATGTCCTGCGGTATATAGTGTTATCCATTTATAATCTAAGGTTGACTTGGCTTTTTTATAAAAAGGAGGTTGATAAAATAATGTATAAGTAGCAGAGTGAATTAAATACTGGGTCTGAATATACGCCTTCATTATAATGTGGCACCTTAAGTCTGCGTTAAAAGTCTGTATAAGTCGTAATATCAATATTCGTAGAACAGAAGGCAGAACTGATAGCACGGTGGGCAAAATGCTTTATGAAATTTCGTCCGTCTTTAAGTTCTGGGTTCAGATTTCACCGAGGTCGACTCTTCATTTCATCATTTCGGGGTCGATAAAATAAGTACCATTTGAACACTTAAGTCGATGTAATTGACTTATCCCCTCCCCTGGACTTGCTGGCTTAGTTTCAAACTTTGAAACTAATATTCGTGGAACAATGATATAAGTAAATGAATTGACATGTGTTTATTAAGATGTCTAATATTTCAGTGGTCCTGAAAAAAACATTGCAACTAGATTTGAATGCGATGACTAAATGTCTCACTATACTTAAAACTACAAAGCAGTATATTTTGGTCAAAAAAATCCTCGGCTTATAGTGTAACCAAACTAATTATTATGAAACAAATTTGAAACTGTAATACATATATAATATCTGTGTGATCCGCATGTCACTTTCAGTGGCATTAGCGAAGCACTTTGAACGATTTCTTTGCTGCTTAGATTGCGTAATTTATTAGATCCATCCATCCATCCATCCATCCATCCATCCATCCATCCATCCATCCATCCATCCATCCATCCATCCATCCATCCATCCATCCATCCATCCATCTATCTATCTATCTATCTATCTATCTATCTATCTATCTATGAAAATATCGTTCAAAAGTTTCTAATCTCATCTGAAGCACGTCTTATTTGTGAAGAAATCTTTAGCCACATCATTTAAGGTAGTAAAAAGAGAGCTGGCTCTTGCTGTACTATCTCTCATAAAATTCTTTCGTATCGATTTTACATAAACTGATATCATATATCTGATGTTTCTGATACCGTTAAAATCTCTTGGCACAATTTAGTTCTTGTACAACTACTTGCTCCCCATCTGCTTTAACGTAATAACATTTTTTGAGATGTTTTTGCTGAACTCTTTTTCAATTTTTAGGAATCCATAAATTCTCCCTTGAAGGCGATCATCGTCATATGAAGCAAAATAACGTTTTATATCTCCTGTGAAAAATTTTTAAAAACAGTTGCGCAATATTGATGAGAAAGTGAAATGTGGTTGTTGATAATTTTTCTGTCGTAACTGTGTGTCATAGATGTTGTTAGACGTTTCTTATGTTTAGTTTATTTGCTTTTGTTTCTTCCTGTTTATCTGCTTTTAGCTACTACTAATTCGGCTGCAGAGCTAGAAAATGAGCCATCCGTGAAGCGACAGATAATTCTTTGATTAGGTACCCTCCATTGCCGACAGGAATGGTGATAAGTGAACATCATTTGCTATTTTATTTCTGCTAGTTTAAAACTAACTGTAGCTCTATGGAAAATACGCATAATGTTTCGATTTCTTTTCTCCATTAGTATATCACCTTTTGCTGTTTTTAATTTTATTACTGACCACCTATGTTGGATAAGCATTGAGTACTTCACTAGTTTTCTGACATGAATTATTCACGTACGTTACAAGGGAAATAGTGCATCTACATATTTAATATGAGAAAAGTACATGTAAAAGCTAATTTCCAAATTCAACTTTACGGTTGTTATAATTAAAAATAAGCTACTGATTTTCTGCTATTTTTGTGATACAATTCCTAGCTAAATTCTTTTGGATACTGCGCCTAAAAATTACTTTAGGTATCTGACCAACCAACAACGGAGCAAACAACATCAGCCGGCGATGCAGTTTCAGTGCTTGACTAAAAATATTTCCCTTTCAATACATCCATTTCAACTGAGCAAGGCACGGGCTTCATACAATGTTGTTCACATCTTT
The DNA here is from genome assembly GCF_006345805.1 of Octopus sinensis. Lineage (NCBI taxonomy): Eukaryota > Metazoa > Mollusca > Cephalopoda > Octopoda > Octopodidae > Octopus > Octopus sinensis. The sequence goes on from NC_042997.1 coordinate 63,030,849, forward strand.
AAATTTGTTTCATTGTCCCCGAGGGAAAATCGATAAAATGCTGAAGATTAATCAACCGACTATATCTCTCTAAAAGTCGACATCTGTATTAAATTAGTGAGAATCCTGTAGGCATTCAACACAGAATAAAATAAAATCAATCTATATTTTCATAGTTTATATGACTTATGCTTCAGGTAAAACAACCACGAAATAGAGATATTTTGAATGCCGATTGTAACAAGAATAATTATTAAAGTATCTGCATAATGAAAGTATCAAATTTAACAAAGTAAATATCAATTTACGATAAAAAAATCTTCACAAAAGCAGAATATTAAAAAAATATATATATAAATATGACAGGTAGTATTAAACTAAAAGCATTCGAATGCTAGAAGCATCTAAAATATTGTACTTCTAGTAACAGCATCGTTATGATTACCTGCAGGAATGAAGTTATTCAAAAGCAGACTATTAATAGAAAAATGTGTTATGCGAAGTAGGTTGTTCATATTGATCAATATACGGTTGCGTTCACTATATTACAAACCAATACTTGTGTTCCTGACCACTAAGCGTATCGCAGAGATGAAAATTTTCCTCAATACATTGCAAAAAATGAACAAATAAATACAAAAAACGTAAAACAAATTATATAAATGAAGAGAAAAAGTGTAAAATATAAATATAAAAATATAATCAGATGGAATTTTACAACACGACTTTGTGAGATAGTATTTCTAGCTTATACTTTTAGGTAGAGACTAGTGAGTTAGATAAACAGAACATAAAAGGAAACAAACCAGACGAGACGTTTTACAGTATCTAGTTAATGGTTATATTTTTTATCGAGCTTTCTGTTATATAATCCTACTGGAGTTGGCTTCGCATTCCATGTCAGATGACAAGCCTTAAATATGAACAAATAGCAGACGACATAATCCAATATATGTTATGTTACACATCACAAGCACAAATTGAAACAAAATAGAAAGATATCCTCTGACAATCCTGAAACCTTGAATCTAACAGATAACTGCTTTTGAAATATGTTCTGGGTGATTTTGCCAACCCCTATATCTCAAGTTACGTACTTAAATCTAAATATTTTGTTCAGAAAGTATTTATTAAATATGCTATAGCCTATAAAGATTTATTGAAAATTCATCCACCCGCTTAATGGATGGCACAAAAGCATCCCATAGTTGTGTTTGTTTACTTCATGAGAAGCTGAACAAAGGCGCATCATTGTTAATGACAAATTACTATTTTACATAGTCATGAAATTACAGATGATAAATACTTCACTAAATTCACATGTACGTCAATATATTCAAATATACACTGGAACTCCTTAACGACGCCAGCATTCTCAAAATCCTCATCGCATCGGTTAAACGATCAGTCGCAGAACATAAAAGCACCTACTATACTCTCAACAATGCCGAAATAAAAATCATGATGATTAATGAATAGCACGAACGTCGCATCATTGTTTTGTAGAAAGGAAGTGGATACTTGGGGAGTATGTGTGAAACTCGCAGAACCTATGACTCATCCCAGAACCCTCTCAAATTCTGTAATTGTCAAAATGATTATCATTTGCAGCTACAGTAGATCCACCCAAGAATATACCAAAAATATGCTGAAAAATCAGTTTCAAATAATAATTAACCTTTCATTTCATGGTAGAGTATTGATTCAACCAAGTTCCATGATTCAAAGAAGTAACCGTTTCATGTTTGACATGTTTATCAAAACCCAAGTAGAAAGGCTATATTTTCTGTGATGAAACCAAGATGAGTTAAGGCAGGGAAGTATGCTCACATTCAAGATTTCATCACTTCTCATGTTGACATAAGAATTATATCCAACTAGTTAGACTATTGTTCAGCTTTAGAAGATACCTTTGTTATACGTATAAACAAACTCATGATGCAATGGCTTATGTAAGAAAACATGGCCGGCTGGATTATTTCATTAGATCCATTTGTAACTCGAAATGGATAGAAATCTTCCATGAGCTTTTTCGATATTATATGTTGTACGTTCGATATGATCTTCTTGATCTCTGTAACGGAAAAAAAAGAACAAACAAAAACATAAATAAAATGTTATTGACTATTAGCAGACGGAAGAATATGTGGTGGCTGGTAACACCTTATTGAATGTCAAAAAGATAACGTCCCTATTCTAACACACTGCATTAATGTAAATATAAGACATCATAACAACATTTCAGTTGAGGGTTTTGATAAGCTTGACTATTCCCTGCTCTTTGAAGCCGCCAAACTCAATAACTTTGATCCACGCGAGCCCATCACTCCAGCTTCAATCTGAATGCAAGATGAAATGTACATTCTCCGCCCCACAAATATCCATCATCTCTTATTTAGGGGTCGGAGGTACTCAGACCAACAAGGTTAGTTAACCGCTATTACAGGTGTATGCTCGACAACGCAGTTTGAGGTATGAAGTCAACTATGGACAATAAATAAGTAGTATCTCACAACAGATTGTTGTGGAAGCATGACCCTTTAAATGTTGATTATTTCCCTTAGGTTAAAGAAAATCTATATGCCACAAATTATATTAATAAGGGCAGTACCATTGTTATCTTAGCCATTGCCAGGGTGCTCAATTGCCAGGGTGCTCAATTGGGCTTGATAGATTCAAGTAATATTTATATGGGCCAGAACATCTCTTGCAACGAAGCAGCCTGGAAAAATCTTTGAAGCTGAGATCCATCAATACTTTTCAACAGTGGTCTCACTGGTAGTTCTCGAAAATGAGCGGAAAATGACTTTCATTGAACCCATAACTCATCAGTTGTCACAAACTCTACCTAAATCTGTAATTGCTGGTAATTGTCTACAAAGCTTAATGTCTTATTTGGGAAGAGTTCGGAGATTAATAGTTACCAAACAAAAGTTAGATGATTCTAAAACATTAGGGTAGCTTTAAAAATCTATCCTCTGCTCACAATTCATAAAATAATAGTTCGGTTATTTCCGGTTAATCTCGCTTTTAAATGCTATTTGTCAAGTACCTGTGTGTGTGCGCGTGTGCGTGCCTTGTGCGCACGCGTGTGAGTGCATAAGAGAGAGAAAGGATATATATACAAGTGTATATAGAAATATATATATATACATATACAAACATACATATTTGTATAAGAGATATTTATACACACAACACACACACACACACATATATATAAACACACATAAATATATTTCTTTACTACCCACAAGGGGCTAAACACAGAGAGGACAAACAAGGACAGACAAACCGATTAAGTCGATTACATCGACCCCAGTGCGTACCTGGTACTTAATTTATCGACCCCGAAAGGATGAAAGGCAAAGTCGACCTCGGCGGAATTTGAACTCGGAACGTAACGACCGACGAAATGCGGCTACGCATTTCGCCCGGCGTGCTAACGTTTCTGCCAGGTCGCCGCCCTAAATATACACACATAAATAGCTTCTTTCACCCCACATAGATAGATGCACATTTACATACACACGCACGCACTCCCCCTCCCGCCCTTCTCAGCCTTTAATCCAGTCACCATGGTGTCGAGAAAGTTTATTGGAATGCTAAAATCTTTGTAGGGCTAGTTGAGGAAGGAGGATGTGGAGTGACTATAGTAGACTGACATGCACTGATAAACTGACACGCCAGTCTAACCAAATCAATGTTATCAATATAGAATATTGCCTTTCTATCATATAAACGACGACATTAATTTTATGCTGAGTTGTAGCAGTTCCTACTACTGTGAATATGGATAAAAGATGGCACCGTACAGCGTATAACCTATGCAACAGTTTTTGCTGGGTCGTTTATGTAGGCTTTCGTTTTAGCTTTTATATTTTGGGGGGTTTATTTCTTCTATTTTGTATTTGTGTCAGGATAAATGCGAGATTCTATGTTGTGAGCAAGTTACAAGCAATCTATGAGTTAAAGAGAAAACCTGCAACATAGCAACGTCCCAAAATGGCTCTCTCTAGCTCAGTAATGCATTCGCATGGCGTATGTTTAGCGGTGTATGCGCAAAATGAATTGCGAGTCGGAGTATGGACTGTCTCTAACAATATTACAATAATTTTATCAATTTGAAAAAAAAAGTGACCAAATATCTTCAACAGAAAACGTTTGTAGAGTTGAAACTTTGATGGCTGACATGACGTAATTAAACCTATAAGAACTTTACAGGTTGAATCATAAAATATCAAGCAATTTGATTCAGTTAATAAGAATAATAATTTAGAAGTAAGAGCAGACATGTTGGCAGAAATTCTTTGAAGTATTTAATTGTATTTTTTTATGCCATAATTTCAAATACTGCAAAAGATAAATTCTTCTTTCATTCTCGCCGGATTTATTAAAATAAATACGTATATAACACGGTAGTCGGAGTCACTGCAATACGCTATATGCTTTATATAATTTTGTGTGAATACCAAGTCAAAAGAGAGTAAATCTAGTTCATTTTAGTATTTTATATAACGACAGAAGAGACTGGTCATTTGCAGTTAACATTTTGACGCTTGCTTTTCTTATTGCCACAGAATGGTTCTTCACTAATAGAAAAGGTGGATTGTCCGTACACATGCCTTGCAGTATTAAGTTGCAACCCTTTACGTTCTGAGATTGACTTTGCTTTATCTCCCTTCTGGGTTCGATAAAATAAATGCAAGTCAAATATCTGGGATAAATTAAACCGAATATATTACCCCCCAAAATCTCTGTTCAAGTGGTTATCATAAAATTCATTATTGCTGCTGGAGGACGATGGATTTGCGGAACCGATAAACTCTGGTAAAATATCTTCCAGTATTTAGTTCGGTTTCTTTACTCTCCATTCTCAAATCCCGGTGCGCTTATCGTTGCTATTCATTGTTCTGAGAGTCAATAGTATAGTCTCAGTAATGAAGTAGAATTAACTTAATCGACTGGATTTACCGTTTCAAAAATATGTGGTTTGTACCTATTTTAGAGATCTTTGTCATTCTTAATTACTTCTAACTGTTGACAAACGAGCAGTCTAGGAAAAAATAGAGTTACATCTATTGCTATAGAGCTACTGTCAGTTGGATATTATCTGGCCATGGACAGTTTTAAACTCGAAGACAGTTAACAGTCATTGTTCATCATTTCAGAATAATGCACAATATTTTACTATAGAGCAATATAGTCAGTTGGATATTATCTGGCCATGGACAGTTTTAAACTCGAAGACAGTTAACAGTCATTGTTCATCATTTCAGAATAATGCACAATATTTTACTATTTCCCCGACGAACCAAGTACTATTAAATGCTTAGATGAATATTTCAGAATGTTTAATATTCTATACCCACTGTTTTATGATAAAATCAATAACACTGTGTCGAAATTTAGTCTCTTAGGGAAACAGTACGCATGACACGACTACTGTAGCACTACTTGCAATTAATAATGCGATTCATATTAACACGTGAAATCTCTTGAATATTTGTGATGGATAACGAAAGTAACAAATTTTGAAATATATGTTAAACAGTAGAATATACAAAACGAGAAGGTGTTTTCTGACGTTGAGCTCTTACATGGAAGATCAGAACACCCCAGTGGGGTTTGATCACGGCAGTAATCCATTGTCTTACGACAGAAATCTAAGTAACTAACCCTAAAGAACATTGGCATCTCTAATTCCCTATCTGGAAAAATTATCATGAATCATTCATTTCTTCTAGCGAAATAAATATACCTTCTTGCTAGTCTATTTGGCAAAAAGATAGATCACTTTATCGCTTTCGCTACTCCTTCTAGCACTGTTTCTTCCATATCTCTCTTCTCTTCACCCATCCCACTGTTTCTCCATCATACGCTTCTTTCTCCTTCCCACTCTATTTTATTTCCAGCAATCGTTCGGTCTTCTCTTCATTTGGTTTGTCACTTTGCTCTAAACAGAGGCCACGTAAAGTAGTGAGGACTCTTTCGTTTCGTGGATTACAAGTGTGCTGGTTTCACGATACACTGTTTCCCGCATTATAAGGCAAATCAGCCTTCTCTCAATAAATAAAAGTATATTAATTCAAAATCAGTTCTTTTCCGACTGACTGTTGGCACCACCTATCTGCGCACATTCTGTTAAAATAAGTCGGATCTACGCAGACGAAAACAAACGGCGACCATTACCGTGTGGAAACAACATTTCTGCTGTCACAAATTATTGGGCAGGTGCCCAGTTTAAGTGTGATTATGGGTTAGAAACGTGATCTCCCTTCGAATGAAAAAAACATAGTATTTTTGATATTTCTAAATACTGAGAAGAGATTACCGAACATTGAAGATATTTGCGCAGTGTCATATTTCTGTCCGGTCGAGGGCAGATAAGAGTAATTTGAGGGTTGCTTCGACTAGTACTTTGACACGTGTGAAAAGGGAAGTTGCGCGGAACCCATGTCCTACAAGTAGAGAAGTCTTCTAACGTGGCAGGGAAGACATATCGAAAGCTACCAGGTGTCACCTCTTGAAGCAGGTAGTCAGGAATGTTAAATCTGTTACAAATACCTTCTGAATGTTGTTCATAAGCATAAGGGACTGAAATGGACAGAGGAATATATGAAGATAGGTTATTTCAAGAGTTCTATTCACTGACGAATTCCGTGCTACCCTTGATGGACCAGATGTTTGGTGTAAAGGTTGGGTGTCAATCAGTGTGAACCATCCTTATTATTTGAGACGCCAACAAGAGGGAGGTGGGGCTCATGTTTTGGGATGACATCGTTGGAGGTATGGTGGTCGGGCCGTGGAAAGCCCCAGATGGTATTAAGATGGCATCAAAAACATGTTACCTTCTTAAAGGAAATTTCCAACCGTGGTTCAAAAAGCAAAAATTTTCATTCAAGAGAAAGTTGGTCTTCATGCAAGATAATGCCTCGTCTCATGCAGCGAAGAATTCTAAGGAAACCTGCATCAAATAGGCTTCTTTGGAGGTCGTTTGATGGAGTGGGAACCGTGTTCCTCAGACTTAAACCTTATCGAGAACCTGTGGCGTGTCCTGAAAGAGCGGCGCGTTTACCAAGACGGACGGTAGTTTTCAAGTAAAGTTGCCCCTTGGGATTCTATTATAGATGCAGCTCAAGGCATGACACAAGAGGATATCATCATCTTGATAAATTCAATGGATCAGCGCATAAGGAAGGTTACTGCATGTGGAAGATCATACGTCAAACATTAGGTGCTGTATGATATCATATTCCCAGGATTATTTTCATACGAACTCATTATGTTTACCATTAAGTCCTTTATTAATAATTTTTTGTTAAACCTTTACTATTGAATCAAATAAACGTTTGTTCTGACACAATCATCATTTTTATTATACTTGCCTAATAAATTGTGACGGTGAAAATGTTGCCCAATTACAAACATACCCGCCATGTATTGGTGTCTGCGCAGATCCGGTTTATTTTAACAGAATGTGAGCAGATAGGTGTTGCCATAAGTCAGTGGGAAAACAACTGGTTTTGAACGAATATAAGTTTATTGAGAGAAGGTTGATTTGCCTAATAATGTGGGACGCAGTGTGTAACGGATCCAGTATACTCTGCAAAGCGGTTGGTGAACCAGTGGATTTATAAGATATGAAAATTTCTCTAGTGCTGGTGTCAAGGTAAAATAAACCGAAAACACTTTGTAAAGTGGTTGGGATGCTTTGTGTATATGTGTGTATATGAGTGTGCGTATGTGTATACCTATGCATATGCACAGGCCCATGCAAAATGAACACTCATGTACATACCCATTGCTTTTAAAACATTAATTAAATGTATTATTTAAAAGTTAATATTTTAAAACATTGCTTAAACAGCAACACAGTTGCATGACTTCGCTTGTAATAGAGTTTATGGTGTTTATAATATTACCACAAGAATCAGAAACGAAAATCAAACGCCTGCGTTTGAAGCAGTCGTTTTCACTCGTGTTCTTTACAAACATTTTCAAACAGGAGACAATAAAGATAAGCGTTTTCTTCAAACTTTCATTTCATATTTAAAAAAATATTCTTTCAGTTTCCGTCTATCAAATCCACTCACAAAGCTTTGATCGGCCCGAGGCTATAGTAGAAGACACTTGCCCAAGGTACCACGCAGTGGGACTGAACCCGGAACCATGCGGTTAGAAAGCAATTCTCTTACCACACAGCCATAAATACACACGCACACATGTATGTTTGTGTATGTGTGTGTGTGTGTGTGTGTGTGTGTGTGTGTGCGTGTAAATATTTTGCAGAAGCAACAGATTGACTCAAGGGTTGAGAATTTGATAAGTGCCAATACACGAAACTCTCGGCCCTTGAATCACTCTGTTCCTTCAGCTACATATAAAAAAAGTATACATATACTCATGTCTTGAATTCTATTTTTCCTGTTTGTATCGCCAAACTTACACACACGCGCGCACGCACATACATTCAAATTTACTGATTGAAAGCAATAAAAAATACAAATGTTGAAAGAAACCAATACATTTGAACGTTTTTCTCCGCTGGTAAATGTCAAGAAACAGGATTCGCGTATTTATTTGAATAACAAATTGGTACGAAAATCACATTGAAAGCTTTCACGCTGATAGTAATATCAACGTGATAAAAGCATGCTGTATTACGCTATATGTCTACATAATTATTATCGAAGTGGTAATCCTGGTGAATTGTAGTCACAGACTTTCTATGATAGCAGTAAAGAATATTCTAGCAGTGTTGTTGCGATAAGGTTTATCTGTTAATTAATTATTTAAATGTCTTTAACTTTAATTATAAATCAGCCAATCACTTTCGATGCCTTTTATTATCGACTGAACTGCAAACTGTAGGAAATATCATCACCAATTTCTGTTTACTTGGATAGCTAATGGCAAAGAATATTCCTGAATATTAACCATACAGAATAGAATAATAAACAATTATATAAGATATCCTGTCAATTTCGCAATTATCAGCGCCATTGTGAGATGTTGCTTTCTGAAAATCTACCACCAACACTTAAATCAATCCAAAGAGGTTATTGTATGCAAAAGCATTGATGTAGTTAATTCTCAGATTTGACTTATTTCATAGATTTATCAAATCAGAAAAATCGATTTTTTTTTTACTTGGCTCATGTTCAACTTCTGTAGAAGAAGCTCATAGAATCAACTGAATTGACCCTTGTTAATTAATTATTTACCATTAACGGCTTGGATTATTGAAGAATTGAACCTAATATTATAAAGCACTCACCTTAGATCTCAGTTCATTTAGATAATCGTCTCAATCTTAATTTAAATCATTTATGGAGATTTGTATTTGAAACTGCTTCTTTTTAAATGCATCAGCTTGTACGCTGCTGACATGGTTGATATATAATCATGATTTTATGACTTACGGTTCACAAAATAACGAATGGCACTTGAATAAAATTATGTAGAAAACTGACTTACCTCAGTATTCGCACAACTTCTCTTGCAACAAAATGCGCACATTCATTGAGAAAAGTGGTTAACTATTTTCCAAATAAGGAGTTTTGATTAGAAATCACGTAAATAGAAGTATACATAAGTTAATGTAGTCAAATAGACGCAAATTTACTTTAGTTAGATTCTAACAAGCACACACAAATCCTCAAAGTTATAGGTTTGTTTTTATGAATTAGGACAAAATATGATTGGAATTTGAACTTACGTTATTCGTCTCAATTTAGACTAAACTTCTAATATTAAAAATAGGTGTAAACTTTCATGTCTATGTACGGGTCTGATCGAGCAAATTGAAACGATCTGTATTTCCATTTAAATCTGTTCATTTATCTTATATGGTACAATAGTATCCTCATTACAAACGGTCAATGATGTGCAAGCATCCTAACCTAATTAAGTTTTTTTTCCACGACTTAGTGTATAAATTAGTCTCTTCTCTTAATATCTAAAAAGGTCATTCTACGTTTAAGTGATACGAGAACCATAGCGATATCATGTTTTAACGCAACGCAAACTCTGTTGTCATGTACCCTATTGTTTTATGATAGTCACTTAGAGTATATTTTAAAAAGGATACTCTCTAATACTTGAATCCTCTGTTCATTTCTCCTATGCGAATAAACAAAACCTTGAACTAAGCTGAATGGGAATATCTACCGTGGATGAATATGTACTGCAAATGAATTAAGTAAAATGCTCATAAGTGCTACATCAACGGACACTAGGCAAGGACACTTATGCAACAGAAACATGTGTCAGATTGGAACCTACTACGAATAATACTGTAATAAATAATTTTTGAAGATCTGTAATCATCCATTCTTCTGATGTCGTGATTCTGATGGCTTGATTCTGATGGCTTGATTCTGATGTCTTGATGTATATATATATATAGCGTGTAGTCAGTGGCCCTTTTATTCACCAGACCGCCCAAGACTCGTAAGAGTTAGGGCGGAAATTGTCCTCAGACTGGAAGCTGGCACAGATGTTTCCAACAGAGTGGATTCTGTTAAAAATACTGAACGGTCAGGTAGTGTTGGTAACAATCTACCACTTAAGAACTGAGCTAACAACAGAAAGAGGATAAAAAATTCTGCTTGGTAACTCGTCCAGTGCTTTAACAATTCTGGTAACGTAATATCTTAGACTTCAGGTTTGATATATTAAACCTGAAGGCTTAATAACTTGAAAGGGTTAAGAAATAAGTTGACCTTAGGAAATCTACCCAGAGCGTTGTGAGTCAGAAAAATTGCCGCAGCACGTTTGGTTCTGCGCAGAGAATTCAAAGTACCAGTTCGATACTCATCAATTTGCTGACGTGAAAGCGGTAACATTTTAAATTGAAT
>NC_042997.1:63046689-63051689 GCF_006345805.1 Octopus sinensis
CATACATACATACATACATACATACATACATACATACATACATACATATATATATATACAAAACTATCTTGTTGATGTTGAAATTCCGATGAAGGAGCCCTGTTTCTAGGTTAGAAACCGGTTCTTTCTATATTGGCAAGAAATCTTGAAATAAACTGAATAATAACACACACAGTGACACACACACACACACACACATACGTATATATATATATATATATGTATATATATATACATACATATATATTCATGTATATATTTATATATATATGTATATATATATACATATATATGTATATATATATATATACATAAATAAATACATACATACATTCATACATACATACACACACACACACACACACACACACACACACACACATATATATATATATATATATATACACGATTTAGAGGATCTTCGTCGATGCCTCCACCAAATTTGGAAGTGGTCTAACGATTGGGACCTGTGTCTGAACGTGTCAAAGTGCTGTCATCTGCCTGTCGGCTCTACTCCAGCAACTCAACTTGATTTCGAGCCGGGTCGTCTGCTGCTGGAGAGGACCGATCAGGTAAAGGACCTGGGTATCTTGGTGGATTCCTCCTTTTCGCCTTCGGCCCAGTGCGTCCATGCTGCCAACAAAGCGCGCGGAATTCTGTTTTTGATTCGACGATCATTCGGAATGCTCACAGCAGCCATATTCCTGCCACTCTATGTCACGCTGGTGAGACCCATATTGGAGTATGGGATTCAAGCCTCTTCTCCTTATCTCCTCAAAGACATACAGCACCTCGAAAGAGTCCAGAGGCTGGCTACCCGCATGGTTCATGGTCTCAAAAATTTGTCCTACGAAGAAAGGCTGAGGACGCTCGACCTTTGTTCTCTTGAAAAACGCCGCCGCCGTGGTGATCTCATTCTCGCCCACAACATCATAAGCGGGAAGTGTAACCTCTCGAAAGAGCTGTTCTTCACTCCTGCTCCGGAGCGTCGGCTGCGGGGTCATTCCGAAAAGCTCTACCTGCGACGATTTCATCTCAATCGAAGGAGAGGAGCTTTCTCCGTCCGGGTTGCGGATCCGTGGTACAAGCTGCCAGACGAGATGGTGAAATGCCGCCGACGACCGCTTTTTGTTCAAAGCCTCCTGGACCTCAAGTGGCCTGAACTCTTTACATGAACACCACCCTGTACTTAACTCCATGTCCCCCTACATGGCCTTGCTATTTACTTTTGAGCCAAATTAACTAACTAACTAACTAACTAACGATTGGATACTACCGATTTTCAGCTCACTCACGCAACATCGCTCAGCCCTGGGAGATAATAAAACATACATCCCGAAGGATGTACGCAGTGGACTAAGCTTGAAACCACATAGTTGCAAAGATACTTTCTTAACAACAGATACACCCTCTGAAATTGCTTCAATTATCAGAAAATATCGGTAAAAATTCCACAGTCTGGTATGGAATAACGAAGTCTAATATCTTTTGAATGGAAATCATTACGGCTGTGAGACACAAAGAATATTGTAGAAAGCGAATTAGAATATTCGATCATAAATGAAAGTTATTCTATGTTCCTGACATTGATGACAGTCACAATGAATCACCAATCAACTTATCGACTCACGTGAAAATATTTTCCAGCTACCTGACTCAGTGATTATTGGATTGGTGGAAGTAGATCTAGCTTACCGGATGGTGAAGAGTGTAGTCATAGAAGGATAACTCTTACACACATATACACCCATTAATGTATATATACATATATACATATATATATATATATATATATATATGTGTGTATGGCCACACACATATATACATATATATACATATATATACATACACATATATATATACATATATATATATATATACATGTATATATGTATATATATATTATATAGTTATATATACAAACATACAAAAACGCGCACATACATGCATCTATATGTATTTACAGATACATGTATACACACAAAGATGTATATATAATACATTTAACGCACCCAAACACTTGTAACCAGCCAATACATTTGCATACACGCAAGCACACAGGCACATTTACAGTCATATTTAGTGATATTAAACATTACAATTATCAATTTGTATATGTATAAATACATACATATACACGCATAAACGTATATATAATATATTTATACACCTAGTGAAACATCTGTACGCATTCATACGCACACAACTGAGGACACATCTATACTTAGTAATATTCGACATTGTAATCATACATTTGTATATGTATACAAACATATAATAATGATGTTAGCGATAAATGCATATATACGTACATACATAATATCAATTGTAACAAAAGTATGAACCAATATATATTCTTACTGACGTCATATAAACAAAACCATCTCCTTAGGCTCACGTCACATCAGTGATGTTTGACACATGTGACCCATCCAACCTGCAGCATTACAGCAAGTGGACTGAAGATGTCAGTACATAGGAGAACAACAAAATCTCGAATGTGATTGAATTGCAGATTATTATATTTGAATATGGCATTGGTCCATCAATCGCCCCTGAAATGATTGAAGTGTGTTTGGAAGAATTTAGCCATAAGATAATCTTTTCCCTATTATTCCAGGAAGATTGCAACAAACACGTTCATACACACATGCATACATGATTTTACATACGTGTATACGTATTACATTGTTATGCATGTATACATACATTTATACATACAAACACACATATAAACACACACACACACACGCATATATATGTATGTATGTATGTATGTATGTATGTATGTATGTATGTATGTATGTATGTATGTATGTATGTATGTATGTATGAATAAAAGCGTGGTTGTATGGTAAAAAGCTTGCTACTCAACATATGATTCTAGATTCGGTCTCGCTGTGTGGTACTTATTTGAGTATCTTCTGGCATAGCATCGGCTCGAGCAAAGCCTTGTGAATGCATTTGGCTGACAGAGACTGAAGGCCCGTTGTGTATGAATGCGGGAAATGAGGAGTAGATAGACAGCCGACAACTGATGCAATGTCGTTCTTTGTGTTACTTGTCTGTTTGCCATTTTTCTCTTGTTGTTTGCGCATTTAACTCATTTGTTTTCGAACTTCATATTGTTTATTGTTGGTGACGTCCTGCACCCATTCTATCAATCTATCTATCTATCTATCTATCTATATCTATCTATCTATCTATCTATCTATCTATCTATCTATCTATCTATCTATCTATCTATCTATCTATCTATCTATCTATCTATCTATCTATCTATCTAAATGTTCAGTTTACAAGGAAAGATCCTTAGGAAGAGTTACAGGGTAGCCAAATGTCACATAAGCGCCTAAGAAATTAGTAATCCCACTTGCATGGGTGATAATTTCGAAGAGAAGTGACACGTGTTTTTAAGAACATAAGAGTAATGGAAAATGAAGATAAATGCACACGAATTTAAATTATTTATATCACCGACACACGTTTCGATTGATGCATTAAAATATATCCGAGAGGAAGAACAATGTAGAAAAATGCATTAATCTCATCAGGGAGGAGATTATAAACAACAGTGCTCACCAAGCTATTTTTACAGAAGTAAGAAACAATAATATATAAAATGTATGGAAAGCAAATTATATATATGTATAAATGTATGTATACATGCATAACAATGTAATATGTATACACGTATGTAAAAACATGTATACATGTGTGCATGAACGTGTTTGTTGCAATCTTCCTGGAACAATAGGGAAAAGATTATCTTATGGCTAAATTCTGCCATATATACCTCTAGCGGTTCAGCGAAAGAGACCTACGGCCTTTAGACGACTTCGGAATCTCCTGCAACCTGTCTTGGCAGTCGTCTTGTTTAAGTTGGTGAATTCTGCCATAATCCTTACCGTCAGTTTATCTTTCGTTTATCTTTCGTGTTAAAAGAAGTTGTGTTGGCCTCTCGCTCAACTGCGCCCCGCCACATAACAATCAAGGAGGTTACAGACTGGAGAGTTAGGTGGCCAGGTTTTAGGGGTGGTGTGGTCGCAGAAATTGTCTGACAGCCATGACTAGGTTCTCTTGCTTTTGTAGCATGAGGCAAAATCCTGTTGCCAGACATGGCGTCCTACAGCAACCACCCTTTAAACGCAGTGCAGCAGTACTTCCTCCAGGTATTTGATGTAGGCCTCCGTGTTGAGTCTGAGGCCGTGTGGGAAGATAAATGGAGGCATAACGTCACCATCACTAGTGATCACTTCAAACACCATGATATTGATTGGATGTTTAATTTTTATCACTCTCGGCACATGTTTTGGGGATACAGAATGGATCTGCGTGTTCACCATCTGATCCTGGCAGAAATTTTTCTCCTCTGAGACAAACCAAAGCACGTTCGTTTGGTGGGGATGCTTAAGTGTGTTCAAAAGTTTCGTAACGCAGTCTTTCTTCTTGGCTTTGATGGCTTGGGATAAATATTGGCCCTTTCCCATCTAGTATGAGGAATACCGAAAGTCTTCATTCACTACCCGCTTGATAAGAAATTCAGACACTCTCATGTCCTTGGCGATGGATCTGATTGACTTCGAGGGATCATTGTCAATCATGGCCTGGATCTCACCAACACACTCACAGGAGTTCTATTCTTATCAGAACGATCAGAGTGAGTTTTCCGAGCTGTCGTGCCATTGTAATCACCATTAGACTAATACAACCTTTTCCGGATCCTCTGCACTCTCTTGATATGTTCGTATTAGAGCTTCGGGAGCGAATGCCAAGCAGTACAGCATGTCATTTCCAAATTTCCGGCAGAGTGAATTGCGTCATGGTGCTGTTTTTTTCACAGACAGTGCTGAACTGACCCTACTATACTGTTTTGGTAGAAAAATAATTGCACGCGCGAAATTAAATATATATAATATAAAATGACGACAATTAATCCATCGCACCCTATATATGTGTGTGTGTGTGTATACATACATACATACATACATACATACATA
>NC_042997.1:63054189-63061689 GCF_006345805.1 Octopus sinensis
CTTCCCCACAAAACATCCTTGAAAACAGTGGGACTGCATAATATACGTGGGCAAAAACAGTAATTTCTATTATAGCACTTAAAGCCATACGCGAAGGGAATTTTATATATTTTTAAGAAATATGATTTATGTGAATAAGTTACACACACTTGATTAACCATGCGAATATATACAGGAATACATATATATATTTGTATCTATCTATCTATCTATCTATCTATCTATCTATCTATCTATCTATCTATCTATCTATCTATCTATCTATCTATCTATCTGTCTGTCTGTCTGTCTGTCTGTCTGTCTGTCTGTCTGAAGCATTATAATCATCAAACTCCCTGTTGCAGTTAGCCCTTGTGCCACTCCAGACACTTGTAGTCAGCTGTCGCCACTGGTGTCTGTTCTTTGTTCTCTCTCATAGGTAACACTTTTGCGGTATTGTGATTCTTGTCTGTAATGCTATCAGACCAAGGTTTTGCTTTCTGTCTGCTGCTCTTTCGCCCTCTATCAACTGTGCCCTAGAGGATGATTTTGGACAAGGGGTTGTACCGAGATACGTGACCTACCAGGCATGCTTTCGTTTTTATACCTGCGCATGAAGTGTTTCTTATCTGTCAGTGTTGCTACTGAATTGCTGCATGACAAAGCTGTTCGTTTTGTGGTATGTATAAGGGATTACCTAGCTGCCTTCTGACGCACTTGTGCCCAGATGCCAGGATTCTTCGTTCTTTATTACTTGCAAGAGTCCAGCTCTCACACTTATACTGAAGGGCTGAAGTTACCAGGGACTTGTACACTTTGAATTTTGTTGGGAACAGAGGCCAGGCTGAGTCTTATTGTGATCGTCTTTTGCGATCTGCCGTCTTTGGCCAAAGTGGATACAAGGTACTCAAAGTTGTTCGCCTTCGTCAAATCTCTCCATTCAGCTTGATGTAGGTTTCGGTGTTCTGATTGCGACTCTTACCCTGGACCTTATCTCTTTTCTCGGTTGATCATCAAGCAGCTTGCTTCAGATACTTTTCCACTAGTGGTGGGCTCCTGGAGTTCTGCTTCACTGCTTTCTAACACGTTAATATGATCAGCAAAATACAGGTTGGAGACAAGCCGTCCTCCAATGGAGACACAGGGGTAGAAAAACTTTGAAAAACATAGTAGACAGTAGACACCCTTGCTTGTCTGCCGTTCACCTTCCTAGTTCTAGCTTTATTGATGAGGGACTTGAACATTTGAAGTGCGAGTATGAAGTCAATTTCATTGTGAGTCCCGTCATTATGTGCATGACATATTGTTCTGCGCAAGGTCTTGTATGGAAGCAGTGTATTGCTTAGGGTCAGCTTGTGTGTCGCAATCTACGATCATTGGTTTCTCTGATCTCGATTCATTCCACTGTCCAGTTTAATTGGTCATGTGTATCTGATCCTACTTTGGGATTTCAGTCTCCTAGACTGGTAAGAGCATTTTTTAGGAGTTGCCCAGATGATTTTTTTCTCCAGATCCTCATAGAAATCCTAATCTGCATCATCATCATCATATTCAAGCGCTAGCATATAGACTTGCATGATAGTAATATTCTTCCAGATCGGCCAAAGCCTTGAAAACCAACTACCGCGCTCTCCACTGCTTTCTCTCAAGAGATCAATGTGCAACTGAAATATGAAACATGAAATGAAAATCAAATATTTTTATGCATTTATAACAAAATACCAAAATCTGCGAATATTTACTGAAATGAAAACATTATAATTATATGATATATTAAAGGAAGTGTTTGCTTTACCTATTTTTAAACTATTTTTATGAATAATTTTGAATATCATTTTGAGCCAATACAGTTGGTGATGCTTTAATAACATCATCAAAATATGTATTTTCTTTATCGCTTGATCATTACTGAACTAGGCTGAAGTCAATAGTCTTAATTTGCCCTGTACATTTCTCAATCAATAATTTCAAATTATTGAGAGATTACCAACAACTAATTTTAAAATTGTAATTGTGAGCGTTATGTGAAAGACAGCTACCGCTAAGTTTGAAAGAGAAAACGCAAGTTTCATCTCCATACTGCACAATAATCTTAAGTATCGTCTTAGCTTTTGAAGTTGTAATATTTGGGCGACATTTCAAAAGCATTTTATAATCTAAAATTTCGTCATAAAGCTCAAATCTGTATATATTACTGCTATAAAACTACTTAAGTTTAAAATGACTTTTTAAGCATATTTACATTATTAAAACTGTAGCTTTATTTAATTCGTGTCAAGCTGTAATTTTGTATGTAAAAATTATTAAAATTTTTTGTAAAGGATACGGTCAGTAGCTTTTTAATTTCATTTCCTTCTTCACTGTTAACTTTAAATTCTTGGTTTTCACCAGGTATTTGTTTTTGGGTCGTTCTTCTAATTGAATATCATATCCCATTCATCATGTAATTACAACACAATTTCGAATGATCCTCGATAAAGGATTTTCAAGTATATATAAAAATATCCTTGAAAAAACTTTTATACGCCAGAAGTATTATGTAAGTTCAGGGTATGTTCATAGGGTCTTGTTAGAACATGTTCAATTTGAATAAGAATCATATCACAGAACCCTGACAGAACAAAGGAATTAAAAGTTCACACAATTCATAACGCCCAAACCTGGAGTTACCTCTTAGTTTAATTTTGGTCATCAGAGTGTTTTACAAAACTTGTACTTTGATATCAATCTATTCATGAACAAGTTTCATAATGTCTGGCTTGGAACACCATCGATTTTCAGATTCATACGGCTATTAGCATAGTATATTTCGGCTTTTGATAACGGATGGTTAGCACTAATACATCTTGGTTAGTAGCACGCACTTCAATCACTCTGAGAGAATGATTACCATAGTTTACAGAAAATCGCTTTGCAATGTTTTTCATTAATCCTGTGTTGAACACCATTTATATAATCAGCCATAACTGCATCGTTATCATGACGTTTCGTCTTTTACGAGTTATTCCAAAATTACTAAGCCCGTGTTTTTTCTGATGCCTTCGTTTTAATTGGATAACGCTAAGAAAAGTCTCAATATCAATATATTGAACTATTTCTGCCATTTGCTCCTGATGTCATTGATCTGAAGCAGAATAAAAAATGAGGCCAAAATGTGTGCCCTTATGAATGCTATGTAGCAATTTCTGGCGAACAGTAAAGCTGTCTGTTGAATATATTCATTCAGCAATATTATTCCAAGACCCTTTTCCACATAGCGAAATACAATTTCATGAAAGGATTAAAGCTGTTAGCAAGTTTAGTAATATGTCTAAAATATTTCCAAAATTGCTTTTCACTTCGTGTAGGATTTCTTTTCACCATGCAATAGAATGTTTTGAGTAGCTAAAATATTTACGACATAAAAAATTCTGTGGAAAATATCTGACACTGTGTTGACATACAGAGAAAATTCTTAAATCCATTATACAAACGGTATTTTACTATTTTGTAAGTAGTTTGAATTCAAAGAAACCACTTATATCTGGAGGGCATCCGCCCGACAAAAATAATCATTTTATTTTATGACACTGTAAGAAACCTACATCGTAATACTGAATCGCACCTGGTATAAGTTACCTGTATTTTCTTGCCTTTTGATATTAAGTTTTATTATGCTTTATTTCCTCAAAAAGTCTGATTCTCAAACAGCAATTAGTCCTGCAACTGACACACTGGCGATGTCAGCCAAGATAAATTTCTGTAGCATTAAATACTTATGAATGATTAGACAGTCAGAACTATAACATAAAACTACTTAAAACTTTTCAGCTTTCGCTTTTTTGCAGTTTTCATTTCCTCATGTTTTTTTCTTTTACTGTCTAGTGGCTGTTTGAGCTTGGCAAAATTGCATTATTTCAAAATCTGACAAATTGAGCCATTGGTGGTTAGAATGATGCGAACCTTTGTTTTGAAGGAAATAACAATGTAAAGTAGCCCTAAAGTTTGAATTGAGGTTTTTACGCGAATATACTAGGTATCGTTTACTTTCAAATGAAGATCTGTAAAAGCATTTACAATAATTTTATTGATAATGTCATAAATCCTTTAACTTTGAGTTATTTTATAGATAGTTCAATAATTTAGAAACAAAAATTATGTAATATAATATAAATCAAATATATATAATGCTATATTCATGAATCATAAAGATCACACGCTGAATTTATGAAAGACTTCAAATAGCAATAGTTTTAAGAAGACAAAGATTAAAAGAATTAAATGATAGTGAAATGGGTTGGAAGAGAAATTTCAAATATCAAGTTAGAGGGAAATCAATACTATTTTATGATAAAGTAGAAAATCTTACATCTCACTGAAGAATTCGCAGCTGCTGCAAGCATTTTGGTTCATATTCCACAATTAAAAGATGTTGTGATGCAGTTTCTCTACTGGCGGTATACCATTAAATTTTGCACTGACGAAGAACTTGTAGATCTCTTGAGAATGAACATTCTCAATAACAAGACTTAGATCATGGAGAGAATGCAGCCAATAAGTGATGCCATGTACTGTTATCACAAAAGAACGTCTTTGAAGCAAGCGTCTGAATTACAGCTCATTAGCTGATGATATTTACACAAGACTCTTCTGAAAACGGAGATACATATGTTTGTGCAACTATAAAAGTATTGAATAAATCTATACATATAAATTTGATGTGGGCGATTCTTTCTTGTATATTTTCTTGTCTTGGGATTCATGGTCAAACGACTGGGTGGAACTGCGCGAAAAATTACACAGGTGTGTAGAATGTGTGTACGTGTGTTTGTGTCTGTGTGTGTGTTTGTGTGTGTGTGTGTGTTTGTGTATGTGTGTGTGTGTTTGTGTGTGTGTGTTTGTGTGTGTGTGTGTGTGTACGTGTGTGTGCGTGGGTGTGCGTGTGCGCACGCAATGAAAGTGGGATGGTTAACATTCAACGCTGAAAAGAAAAATCAAACAACGTTTTAACTCTGTGTATTTCGTATTTACTCACCGGCTTTTGTATTTAGTCACGGTCAGCTTTATGTGGCCTTAAGTCGGACAAGAAGGAAGGAAAACTTTAAAATTCTTTTGAAGGAAACAAGCAGTCAAAGGATGTTAGTTGCTGATAGATTTTTCACAAGTTTGGTAGTAAAAGATTTATTAAACTAAAAACTTGGTTTTGTAACTTATCTACTTTAATAATACTCTTGTGTTTTTCTCCGTCACAACATATGAATGAGAAACGAAGGAGTGACAGATTAATAAAGAAGGAAGGAGTGATGGCAAACTTCGTAGTAGGATGGTGGAAACTGTACGGCGAAAAAGATAAATCAAACAGCGTTTCAAATCTGTGTGAGTTTATGTGTGAATGTAAAAGGGAGGTATGTGTGTGTTTGTGCGTCTTTGTATATGCAATGGAAGTGGGATGGTGAACATTCAGCACTGAAAAGGAAAATCAAACGGCGTTTCAACTGTGTGTATTTGGTATTTACTTGCCAGCTCCCGTATTTAGTCGGATAAGAATGAAGGAAAACTTGAAAATTCTTTTGAAGGATCAAAGCAGTCAAATGATGTAAGTTGCAGATAGATTTTTCACAAAAAATTTAGTAATAAAAGAATTATTAAAACAAAATCTTGATTTTTACCTTATTTATATATAAAATACTACAATTAGCCGTCATTTTTGATTAATAAATATTGCCTGTGACTAATAAATATTTCCATGTCAATTGACATCGAGTAACGTTTGTGTGTTTATCATAAAATTAAAAAGTAAACCCACAATTTTAAAGCTATTTAGAGCATTTAATCTTTGTTTTCATGATATTTTGGTTCTTTTGATGATGTTAAGCTGCGGCATGTATAATTTATTGTATATAGTATTATGGTATATTTTCATAACTTTGATTTGGTAAAGTTTGTTGCAAAACACTCAATTACTTATTAAATAATCTGATTTCATACGATTTTTATCATGTAATCAAATTGATGAGCACTTGTAGCTATACAAGACATACAAGACTGGTAGGAAATCTGCAGATGTTGTTCGAATTCTCGCATCAGATTATACACCCATAAAAGCAACCAAAGACCATGTGGTAGTACTGAATCTGGTGACGGGCTACATCTCGCTAAAAATTAAATCAGAGTAGCATCTAAACACAGAACAAATACCACTCATCTAACACTTCACCGATTCTACCAGTCAAGCGCCTAGGACAGGTGTTTCATATATTGACAATAGAAGAGTAAAAAGCAATGTTGATTTAGGAGGAATCGAACTCAGAACGCATCAAACGATACTAAACATTGCAAAGCATTTCATCTGATGTTCCTACAGCTCTGACAAACACAGTGCAGTAATCCCTCGGCTATCACGAGTATTACATTCCAAAATCGCTCGCGATAGGTGAAACTCCGCGAAGTAGAAACAGTACTGTATATTTTATTATTATTTTCATAATTCATATATATTTATTTCATTATAAATGCAAAACATTGCCACGGAGGAATCGACGTAAGCCTAAATAATAAACCACGATAGGGAAACCGCAATAAGTTGTACTTCATAGCAATAAAATAGTTTTAGATACAATTATAGATCTTCAACAGAAAGTAAACACCAAATACATTGAAGTCAAACCCTAAGCTCAGAAGCTAGAGCTTTTTAAATATTACCACAGTCCTCTAAAACGAGGGTTCATATCCTTGAAGAAGCCCAAGTTACCCATATTAGGTTGTTCAGTGTCCACTGGATTTGAAGTAGTAATTTATATGTTTAACTTTCATGTGATATTGCAACTTAAATAAAATCAACGGGGGGAAATGCGGAGCAGTAACCACCCAGCCTTATTTTCAGTATCAATAACGTGGGCTTTACAATCAAATTTTCTGAAGAAACAACTCCCACACTCAAACACACATGCATGTACATAAATGTACACATATTCGTAGACATACATAATACATACATACATTCACACATTCATGCGTATAACAATTATGTATGCATATATATATATATGTGTGTGTGTGTGTGTGTGTGTATACACACAAACATACATACACACATGTATACATCCATAGAGAAACCTGATGTATTCTTTTATTCCGTGGCCGTGCTGGAGCATAAACTTAATGGGCTTTTAGTCGAAGAAATTGACACCAGAACTTATTCTTTGTAAGCCTAGTACTGACCCTATCGTTATCTTTTGCTGAACCGCTAACTTACGAGGACATAAACATACCAACATCGGTTGTCATGCGATGGTGGGGGAGAGAGATACATACAAATGCATGCGCACACGCACACGCACACACACGTACATACATATATACATGTTGCGATGGGCAAATTATCGCCATTTTATATTTTTAATTTTGCGCGTGCGCAATTTTTGTTTTTGATTTTATTTACTACATGGTATAGTAGGGTCAGTTCGGCACCGTCTGTGAGAAAAACAGTACCATGACACAATTCACCCCGTTAAAAGTTTGGCAATCACATGCTGTACGAAC
>NC_042997.1:63066689-63109189 GCF_006345805.1 Octopus sinensis
ATCATCATCATCAACGTTATAATTATCATCGTCCTCGTCGTCTTCGCTGTCATTTTATACCAGAGTTTATTTTTCCCCAGTATTTTACTCTTTCTTTCTCTCGCCCTTCCTCCCCCCTCTCTATCTTTCTTCAACGCTTTCTTTACGTCTCTTCAACAAGCAAGGATGTGGTAAACCTGGTCTAAAAGTCAGGCCTTAGGCCGTGCAAGCGCGCACAAACACGCATACTCATAAGTCTATCTATCTGTCTATCTATCTATTTATCTATCTATCTACCTACCTATATATCTATCTGTTTATATATATATATATATATACACAAACACATACACATATATATATTCAATGGGATGCCATACAGTTTTTGTCTACCAAATTCACTCACAAGGCATTGGTTAGCCCGAGGATATAGTAGAAGACACTTGCCCAAAGTACTGCCCAGATGAAAGAACGCGAAACATTCTGTTTGCAAAGCGAGCTTCTTAAACACACAACCAAGCCTGCATAAATGTATGTATGTATGTATGTATGTATGTATGTATGTATGTATGTATGTATGTATGTATGTATGTATGTATGTATGTATGTATGTATGTATGTATGTATGTATGTCAGGTCACTTTCGAGTGCTACTGGCAACATGTAACCCAGTACCACCTGTTGCATGGTCGGGTCGTCGGCGACTAAACCGACAACCCCACCAAGCTTGCTTGGTGAGGAGGGTATTTATTGGACACTCTGCGGGATGAAAAACAGAGCAGAGGAACTCTTGAGAGACAAAGGCCATCCAATAAATGTCTTAAAGCTGTATAATGCGCGGGGACATAAAAATAATCGGACTGAATAGCCGATCGTGCTGTTCAACCATTGGTAGTGAAGGACTCCTAGCCTTTGTTAGGGCATCCTTCTAGGTGAAGGTAACTCAGGTAACTGGGATAACTCCGACATAAAACCTGCGGCTCAGTGGTTACCGATGATGTTGACTTGTTCTTCTTTTCGGATTATGGCTGCTGTTGCTTAGTGAGTTGGGATTGACTCAGTGAACAGCCTTTCCTCACTTTTAAAAAAATCTTCTTGCACAGGCATTGCACGATAACAACATTGATTAAGCTTCGTGCAATGGCCATACTCGATAACGAGGGGGCAGCCACCATGTATGTATGTATGTATTGATGGATGGATGTGTGTGTGTCTGTGTGTGTATTATTTATGTATATGTGTGTGTATATAGTGACCCGCAAAACTTTACAACAGTCAAAAATCCAAGTTTACATATATTCTTTTCTACTCTAGGCACAAGCCCCGAATTGTTTTCTGGGGGGGGGGGCAATCGATTAGATTGACCCAGTACGCAACTGATAATTAATTATTGACCATAAAGTCAACCCAGCAATCAGAATTACATAATAAAGAACGGAAACAGTTTTGTATGGAAAATGTTGAAATTCAAAACACAAAAGTTTACAACTTATTTAACTGAATGGAATAATTTTTCCAGATATTTCGAATAAAAATGATTTTTTTCCAGAATATCTACAGTGTTCTAGAAGACTCGGAAAGTTTCATTTGGGAGCATTTATAGCAATTGAATCAATTCTGACAATATAATCATGGGTAAAAATAAACAAATTATTCAAATTATATACGTATGTGTATGTATTTCGTGTGTATATGTGTGCACGCGTGCATGTGCAGATATAAAAATCCTTCCGCATTTTTCGTCTAGCGAATCCCCTTCACAATATCCAAGTCAACCTTAAGCAACAATTGAAGAGCCATGCCCTAGATGCCAAACAAGATCATGTTGCCATCAGGGCTAAGATCACAACAATGTCTCTCTTTGTTTTTCATGCTAGATCATATACGCATTTCTTTTATTTCCTTAGTTGTCAAGATAAATGATTTAGAAAGGTCCAAATAATCTCAGATGGTTGTTTGATTTTCTATCACTATGCAATCACTTTGGCCGTATTTATACAACAATCTCTAGAGGTATTCTAAGAATTTATATGATGAGTTCTTGGTTTTGTTAAAGGCATTTGTAAACATTGTTCAGATATATGAGTTATATGAATATATTACCCCACATCTGTTTCTAATATACATGCATACATACACACACAGACATGTATACATATATACACACATACATGCATACATACATACATACACACATACACACATATATATGTACACACACACATTTTATTTGTTGTTGTGTTTTAGGCGTTTGTCTGTAGCCATGTCTTTGATGACTTCTCGTCAAACAAATCGATCCGAGTATTTATTTTTTTAAAATTCTGATACTTACTTGATCGCACTCTTTCGCGAAACAGCTGAGTTATTGGAAGGTAAACAAACCAACACTGGTGGTTTTATGTATCTTATACACTCACACACGCACACACAGCGGGATTCAGCACAGTTTCCGCTCACCAATTTCACTCGCAAGACATTGATCGACTCAAAGCTATATAAGGAGAAACTACGGGGTTGAACATGAACTATGTGGTTGCAAAGCGTACTTCTTAACCACACAGCCGTTTATCCCCACTACAAATACCACCACACCAAAATATGGCTATTATATTTTAAAAACTAGGTGCGTTTTGTGTAATTTGTTTTTCCATTATATTTAGAAATCGAAAAGGGAGGGTGAGAGAAAAGAAAGAACTGGTGAGCTGGGTAGCGAGATGTCGGTAGCGACAAATGTAGATAAGTGGGAAGTAGCAACGGAACATATACTACTGATAAAGAAGGAGAGAGAGAGAGAGGAGAGAGTGGGGGAGAATGTCGACAGGGGGAGAGAGACAGCAAGACAAGGGGAAGGAGGGAGACAGAAAGAGGACGGCATGAGGAAAAGTGAGATAGAGATGGGAAGAGAGGAGGGAGATAAAGACTTGGAGGCAGGGGAGAGAGATGAAGGATTGAGGGAGAGGGAGAGGAGGCAAGGAGAGAGAGAGGGAGGGGAGGATTGAAGGAGAGAGAGAGGAGGCAAGGAGAGAGGAAGACAGAGAGACAAGACAGGAAGTGAGAGAGGAGGCAAGGGGAGAGGGAAACAGAGAGACAGGGAGAGAGAAAGAGCTGGGGGAGGGAGAGAGAGATATAAGAAGAGAAGAGGACCAGACGGTAAAAGGAAGAGAGAGATGAGGAGGGAGGGAGGGAGAGAGAGACGGGTGGCAGGGGAGGGAGGGAGGGAGGGAGAGAGAAACGGGTGGCAGGGGAGGGAGATGGGGATTGAAGGTGAGAGAGCAGATAGAGAGTGAGAGGAAAGAGAGAAGCGACAGGGGGAGAGGGAGACAGGGAGAGAGATATGGAGTAAGGAGGGAGAGAGAGGGGGAGAGTGCGAGAAGATGGTGGGAGGGAAAAGGGATAGAGAAATAAGGAGGGAAAGAAAGAGAGAAGGGAACGGAGAGAGAGAGGAATTGAAGGAGAGAAGGAAAGGCAGACAGAAGGAGGGTTTGAAAGAGAGAGAGAAAGAAAGGCAGGGAGAGAGAATGAGAAAAAGAGAGGAGGCACAGGGAGAAGAAGACAGGGAGACAGTGAGAGTGAGAGAGATGGGGGATTGAAGGAGAAAGAGGAGAGATAGATAGATATAGATAGATTGATAGATAGATAAATAGATATATAGAGAGAGAAAGAGCGAACGAGAGAGAGAGAGAGTGAGAGAAAGAGAGAAAGAACGAGAGAGAAAGTGACACATTCTGCAGCCGTCGTAATGTATCTTGTGATGTTGTAGAAAGAGCAGACGACATAATATATCTATCATGTGACGTAATTGAAAGAGCAGACAAGATGTCACGCGACCAACAACAGAACTGATAGGATGAAATGCTTTATTTTGTTTATTATTGTACGTCATAGGTGTATTGTCATTTTGATGTTAATCAGGTTCTAAGCATTTTTAAGAAAAAAATGTTGGGAAAGAAAAATATATATAAAGAGAGTATCGAAATGTTATAAAATCAGAATCCTTTGCCCTTGTCATAAGGGAAAGAGAGGAACAGGATGAACCAATCTAAATCAAGATCCTTATTGTTGTCTTTAAGATAAACCAATTTACTAAGCCCTGTGCAACTGCGTTAATTCCCATATAGTTAGAGTTGCCTTCTCCAACATAAAGAATGTTTCACAAATTATATCTTCTCATAATACCAGTCTGCTAAATAAAAGTTCATTTACTGAGAGTTCCAACATAAATTTTGTTAATACCAGCCCTTCCAATAATAATAATAATAATAATAATAATAATAATAATAATAATAATAATAATAATAATAATGATATGCCCTGATGCAGTACCAGGCAGTGGCTCTCATGGCTTCTGATCTTAACTGATTGGAAGTGTTATCATGTACATTGTTTTGTCTTGGTATAAAAGATGGGCTACAGCAAATATTCTGCTCAATACCACAGATTTGCTTGTCAGTTGTTTGACCTTAACCAGTTGAGCATGTCCCTTAGTGGCTGACGATATGTGCATCTCTGATCACGAGCAGAAGTAGTGGGGGAGCATCATAGCCATGTGTTGAGAAGGATTCTTTGGGGTTTGAATAATTCACCTCTGGAAACATGGGTGTTTCGTTCAACATCCTTAAACAACCCTTATTCAGGGACCTTTTGAGTGGGATGAGTTACTCGATCTGAAGAAAATTCTAACTGGGCTCCACCTGCAAGGTCATGTGCTGGTTATCTTGATATGAGATCACCATGTCGCGCACATATGGTTGTGATGCATGTGCCTGGTGTACCCTTATCCGACGGGTAGTCATGATGGGTATACTGGGCTTCGTATATTTTACCCCAGTGTCACTTTGATGGCATGCTCTGCTCGCTCACTCAATAATAATAATAATAATAAAACTACTGAATAATAATGATAATAATAATAATAATAATAATAATAATAATAATAATAATATAATAATAATAATATAATAATAATAATAATAATATAATAATAACTATAGTTTTGGTCTCCGAGGACAACCCCAACAGAATTAAATTTATCTCTAATAATTCTAAGATTAATAATTCTATATACTAATGTAAAATTACTTCCGGTACCGATGTCTATTTATGTATTGGCACTTCCTCTTCCCAGTTACCTAAGAGAATTTTCAATCATTATTCTTCATTTAGGGATAGCAGTAAACGCAGTTGCACAGGGCTTGGTAAATTAGTTTGGTACTTTAAAGACAACAAGGATTTTAATTTAGATTGGTTCATCCTGTCCATCACTTTCCCTTATGACAAGAGCAAAGGGTTCTGTAACATTTGCAACTATGAACTCTTCTATATTCTCTTCTCTAAGAATCACCTTGTTAACACACTTATAGAACGATCTTACAAATGTAAGCACTAGCAGAAACAAACCTTTAATTCATATATATATATATATATATATATATATATATACCAGTCTGTATAGTTTGAACATTTAGTTCACCTTGCTCTCTACTTCAATAGAGAAATCTACTTCCAAGCCTTTGAACATTTTTTCGACCAACATATCATTCTATATTTCTCCTTTATTTGTTCTGTACTTATTATTTCTTTACCCTTTCTCTTCCTATGGTCTACCTTTGACGTCAGATCTACTAACGGTTATTTTAAAAATACTTAATAGCGTCCTGTTTACTTTCGATATATGTTTCGAAGGGAACATTGGTTTTATTCCGAAGGAATAAACGGTGTAAAATAATGTAATCTTCTCTTCAGGAAATAAAGAGAACCTATCTTAACAACAAGACGTTATAACAATTTTGATGACTGCATAAATTATAAACAGTACGCTATTAAGTATTTTTAAAAAAATCATTAGTAGATCTGACGTCAAAGGCAGATCCTAGGAAGAGAAGGGGTAAAGAAATATATGTATATATATATATATATTCATAAACACACACATATATATATAGACACATACACACACGCACGCACCCACACACACACATACACACACATAGAATACTGAAGAAGTAAATTGTATAGTTATCCACTTTATACAGCACAACTAATTAGCGCTCTAACAGACCTTCAGCAATATAAAACTAAGAAAGAAAGAAACAAATTTGAAAAGTCGGTATTCATATTCATTTAACCCTTTTCAAATTATCGAAATTCTCCACAATATATATAGAATGATATTTATGGCCTAGTTGGAAGTTCCTATCGATAATTCTCAAAAATAATTTAGGGAGGTTTCTGACCTGGAGAGAAAAGGGAGGTGTGAATCATAATTTCCCGTCTCCTCCCCGAGTTGTTCCTATTCTGCCCAGTGTAGTTACTGTTCTTTCAATTAAATAAATTAGAGTATCTTCGAAAATGTTGTTGGTTCGTATATTCGGGGAGTGGGGGTAGGTGGGAGTGTTTATTGGAGGTGTGTCGATGTATAAATTCGCAATATTTAGAAAACGTTTACCTAATTTATTTTTAAATATTGTGTTCTTAGTATAATATATTTTTCTTTTCAATCCACTGTCTTTTAATGCTGTATTATAAAGGGGTGCAAAATCATCGAAGATCTTTTCGTTTGCAGATAAGTTAGATATTCTCAGCGACACACCTTTGATTATCCTCTTAATGATACTTTGGGGATGATTTGATAAGGCGTGGATATACTTAATAGTTTTATTAGGCATATGGAAAGAAGAGAATAAGCCGTTATCTAGATGTTAATGTTACATTCAGTATATTAACACATTTAGTGACATTTTCGAATATAATATCTAAGTTGTATAACTTTGATATATATTTATATATATTCTCTCTTTCTTTTCTCTTTTACTTGTTTCAGTCATGTGACTCTGGCCATGCTGGAGCACCGCCTTTAGTCGAGCAAATCGACCCCATGTCTTATCCTTTGTAAGCTTAGTACTTATTCTATCGGTCTCTTTTACCGAACCGCTAAGTTACGGGGACGTAAGCACACCAGCATGGGTTGTCAAGCGATGTAGGGGGAACAAACACAAACACACAAACATACTTACACACATACATATATATACATATATACGACGGGCTTCTTTCAGTTTCCGTCTACCAAATCCACTCACAAGGCTTTGGTCGGCCCTAGGAGTTACAGTTTTGGAGTTTTGGTCGGCCCTAGGAGTTCCATTTTGGAGTTCCAGTATTTCCTTCTCATCGATATAATGGATATAGTTATAGTAATATATCAAATAAAATGGAGTGTTTTAACAGAGCATAATCAATTTATTTACATTTTATCAATAATATAAGTTTACGATCGTTTCCATATTAATCTTCATTCAACTTACAATTAAAATTGCATTATGAAATAACGAAAGTAGATATTTCTTCAGGGAGAAAATTGACACATTTGTTTTTACATCCTAACAGATTGAGCATTCATCAACTGACTAAAATAGCAGCATGCGTTTATTTATGTGTGAGTGTGTGTGCGTGTGTGAGTGCGTGTGTTAGCATGTTTGAAACAAAGAAACCGTTATAGGTGTATTTTTATTTTTCGCTTATCTATTTATCAATAAGTAAATCTATTTATTTCGCTTTAATTTATACTATTAATAGTGAGAACTTGAATTGATATTTTTATTAATTTATTAATTATTTTGTAGGTGTGTTAGTGTCTAGGGTTAATTTCTATATTTAATTAAATTAATTTAATTTAGTCGGGGTATTGTTTTCTATGTATCACGTGACTGGGTTAAACTTTACTTTTGTTTTCTGTTATATGGTGACTGTGTCTTACCTCACAAGGACTTGAGCGATATTGTTATTATTTGACTTACATCTTAGACTTATATTCTAGAAATTGAATTTTTATATATTCTCTTTTAGATCTACAGTTATTTAATTTTCTTTTCTAATTGTATTTCTTAAGTATGAATTAAATCGCGTGTGGGCAGGATCATCTTCTTTCTGTTATACTGTTTATAAGTTTGTGCTTAGACGTTATTACCTGGAAAATTTCCTCAACATAGTCATAACTCTTGTCCCATGATATAAAATTTTGCTCAGCTAATTACTTCCCAATTTAGCTTATATTCATTGTTTATATCTTTTCCCTCCCCTAGTAATCTGCTTAAGCTGGTGCTATCTATTTTATTCTTGTCTTTAAAAGTGTTTTCATGGTTAGCTAGTCTTCTCTTTATGTAATTTCAGTGGCGCCTATATAGTGGTAATTTTGTCCCTCAGGTTCTACTCCACACTTATACTCTTTACTCTATACTCTTTTACTTGTTTCAGTCATTTGACTGCGGCCATGCTGGAGCACCACCTTTAATCGAGCAACTCGACCCCAAGACTTATTCTTTGTAAGCCCAGTACTTATTCTATCTTCTTTTGCCGAGCCGCTAAGTGACGGGGACATAAATACACCAGCATCGGTTGTCAAGCGATGTTGGATGGGACAAACACAGACACAAACATACACGCACACACACATATATGTATTACATATATACGACGGGCTTCTTTCAGTTTCCGTCTACCAAATCCACTCACAAGGCTTTGGTCGGCCCGAGGCTATAGTAGAAGACACTTGCCCAAGATGCCAAGCAGTGGGACTGAACCCAGAACCATGTGGTTGGTTAGCAAGCTACTTACCACACAGCCACTCCTGCGCCTTATGTATTTAACTTTTTGACAAAGATGTAAATAAATTGATTATACCCTGTTAAAGCACCATTTTATTTATGATATATATATATATATATATATATATATATAATATATATATATATTGCTATGAATGGTTCAGTCTAAGGACAGTTGGCAGTGACCTACTTTTGCGATAAACCCATTGTCCTGTCAGATTCAGGTGGATTGATCGGTTCTGGGTAGAATCTGCGACCCCCTTTCGGGTGAATTAGAGGTCGTTCTAAACACCCCTTGAAGAAGAGGAGGAGGAAGGAAGTGGGAAAGATGTAAGGAATCTGAGAGCAGATAGAGAGGGTATTAGCAGTAAGAGAGGATGAGGGGCAGAGGGAAGAAAAGTGGTGAGAGAGATAGAGTATAAGGCGAAGGGACAGGTTGAGGATAGAGATAGGCAATTAGGGCTGAGAGCAGATAGAGAGGGTATAAGCAGTAGAGAGAGATGGAGATTAAGGTAGTGGGAAGGACGGAGCAAGTGAGGTTTTGGGGGAGTTGGTATTAGGTCGTCAAAGAAGATAGTCGGATTTTGGTCGTCAAAGGGAGTAGTTGGAACCTTAGGAGCAGGCGGTTGGATTCAGGAGCTTGGCAGGCTGGAGTTAGCAGTATTGAGAGAGATATGAGGTGCAATATGGGACACTGGCAATTCTAATTAGGAATTAAGGTACGTGAATTGTGTGTTGATATGTGAAGAAAAAGAAGGAAAAAGAATTGGTGTATTGAACAGTGAAAAGAACAGTAAAGGACTTGTTGATGTGTCGATTATCGAGTTGTGGTATTTATGTTCAGAATTGTGTTGATACATATTACAAAAGAAAGTAGAAAAAGACTTTAAAGAACTGTGAACGTTATCTGTGAAGTGATTTGAAATAGAACTGTTGTCTTCGGACTGTTATATTGTTACTTGCATGTTTAAATGCTTTGATCTGTGGTATACCCTTATGCTGTATTGATTTGTTGTTTCCTTTAAATGTATTTGATGTGTAACAATTGATTGTCATAAACTGTTGTTAAATGTAAGCCAGTTGCCTTGCCGTTTTGTGTCTCTCTCGGTTGCCTCTCGGTATCTCTCTGTGCTGCGGTTGTTGTTGTTGTTGTATCTCTCCTCTCTCCTCTCTCTGGGCTCCGTGGCGAACTTGCCCTGTTCGGGCGAGCGACGACGGGTGATTCCGTAACAATATATATATATATATATATATATATATATATATATATATATATATATATATATATATATATATATATATATATATATATATACATATATGACGCAGAGGCTGCAGCTGAAAAGATGTAAGGAAGAAATACGTTGTTCAAATACTTTTCTTTCAGAAATGTTAAGAACAGAATCATGAGATATTCATATAAGATTTGACCTTTCCTATGAACTCTAAACGTGACATTACTGGCACTGTCAACATGGGCTAAACACAATCCTTGAGATAATAACATTTGAACGCTCTTTAGCGAACACCATTAAATATACGCCATTTTTTCTATCCATCACCATGTCACTACATCTACCTGCATATATCCTCTGTAAAGTTTTAAGGGAAGCTCAAAGCATTAAATGCTCTTCCATGGTACTCAGTTTACTAGAAGCAATAGCAATATAAGAGAACGAAACTTATTTATTAGCTGTAAAGATGTTACTTGATTCACCTAGCCATTGAAGCATTTCACGGAAGGGAGAGAACAGAAAAGAAGACGATACAGGAAGTAGAATAAGAAGGCAAAGAAGAAAAAGATGAAGAGGTAGAATAGATTGTTCTTTACTTTTTTTATCACACAATGATTTTATGGTTGTTATCTAATGGAAATCTATCAATAAGGTTGTGTAATACAATAGAAATATGCGTGATATAGTCAATGCATTCCTATCGGGCTAATATATCTGTAGCGTCTACTGTGTCACTACCAAAACAGACTAAAAGAATTAAACAATGTATTGTAATACACAGAAATAACCACTGGCCTTTTGAACACTATATATCAGTGCGCGTGTACACACATCCAGTCCCCCACATACATGCACACATATATATGCATGTATATGTATATATATATATATTATATATATATATATATATATATATATATATATATATATATATATATATATATATATGTATATATATATATATGTATATATGTATATATGTATATATATATGTATATATATATCTGTATATATATATATACATGTTTGTGTATATACTTATATATGTTTGTGTGTACGTGTGTGTGTACATATGTATGTGTGTGTATATATATATATGATATGCATATGCATACACACGCACACACCCACAAACACACGCAGACACCCACATCCACACACACACACACCCACGCACACACCCACAAACACATGCAGACACCCACATCCACACACGCACATACACACACACACACACACACGCGCACACATATTGGTTCCGTCCGGAGTTATGTACCTAGGAGGTCAACAGGAGCCAGATAGCTGGTTTACTCTGTTTACAATGAAATGGGAGGAAACATCAGCTAGTAATGTCGCTTTCACAGTAGTCATGTTGCAAAAGAATCGATAAACTTCGCCCGGAGCGAAAAGGTTAAATACATGCTCTTGTGTATATGTATGTGTGTGTCTGAGTACTGCAGATAACCAAGCACGCGTGCACACGCACACATATGTACACACATGGAATATATATATACATATATATATATACATATATATATATATATATATATATATATATATAATATATATATATATATATATATACATACATATATATATATATATATATATATATATATATATATATATATATATAATATATATATATATATATATATATATATAATGCATGTATATACATATGTATAATTAACGAAAGCAAATTATCAGCGGGTGAGTCATTTGAGTAATTTCTTATTTCTATTGTTGATGGTTGCTGTGGTGATGACGACGACGCTCATAAAAAATAAATAGTAACAAAATAGTATCGCCAGTATTTTTTTGCTGTAGTTCTGGAAAAAGGCAATCATAATCATGATCATCATCATCGCTGTCGTCGTTGTTGTTGTTATCCTTATCGTCATCGTCATCGTAATCGACATCATCATCACGTCATCATCATCATCATAAAGAATACCAGCATAAAGTTTGTAGGGGTACCAATTAAGGGTTTCTTTTCATCCCTCGGGTCAAGACCAAAGTCTCCAGCTATGTGGGTGAGTGGAAGTATATAGAGACGTGACTACGATCTCAGCGTACTGTCTGAATTTATTTTACCAAAAATGCAAACTGCAATAGTTCTACAATTCACACTTCGTTCTGAATGCAAAACATGTAGTCCAGCCGTCTAAAATTATAACTGTAGCAACATTGACTACTACTACTACTACTACTACTACTACTACTACTACTACTACTACTACTACTACTACTACTACTATAGTATATGAAATATCAATTGTAGAAATAGTGACGCCTGCGAATACTGACATCCTGCTGAGCATTTTCAGTGAATTAAGTAATTTTGTTGACAGCATATGAGGCAAGTTTCCTCTTCCATTACCTATACCCAGACAGCTAAACATTCTTAATCAAGATGTCGGACAAGAGAAAATTATCGATCTGCTGGATGTTATACTTTTGCTACATCAACATTAAGAGATTTCGGTCTAACCCGATTCCTGTACATAACCCTAATGCCAAGATTCAAGCTACAAACCTTATTGCACTTTGGAATAATCATATTTTATCATTTTCCTATATTCCACTTCTACGCTCTCAGTTATATTCAAATATCTCCCCGAAACGCGGTGCCAGTACTTCTGCAAAATTCAGTAACATTTCCCAACCATATATCAACAACACAAACTTCTATTTACTTTGAGGTCTATCTTCCCTGTTGCTCTAAATTCACTCGCTGACTCTACCGATCTTCAAATATCCTTTAATATAATCTCATAATCTTATATTTGACAGACACGCAACCACTCGAAACTCTTGGCATATTCTCCAATTTCCAAAGCCTAAATTTAGATTATCCTCCACTGCTTTTTTACCCACGAGATTCTCTTATCAATGTATTATATCTTTCATCGTTTTATCGCACGAAATCCTGTTCATTGAATATTAGTCAGCTAACAAATTGCAGTTCTTCATGTTTTATTTCGATTACACTTGGTGCTAAATATGCTTCTTCCAACCCCATTTATTTCAAACTACTAAATCATCATTTTCCTACTCAACACACAACCAAAGCTTATAGATCTTAATCGCCTTGCTGTGTTCTGTATCTGCACTTCAACAAAATTGGCAATTGGCACTGTCTCCAACATACATAATGCAGAAGGAAAACATTAACAAGAAGAAGTACTTAACATTAACTTGGAGAATTATTACACCATCGGCACAACTCTTGCAAAGTCAAGGGAAAATGTTAAACGTGCATTCCTGCTTTTATATTACAGCAGAGGTTTCTAGTCTATTACCAAGAAACTGTCTTTATCAACTCTAAGGTGTTCTTGCACTCACAAGAGGCTATGTACATATTGCCTGCTTCCAAATCTTCATTTTGACATAATCTACAACACTTCACTTAAGTTCTTCTTATCTGCCCAAAATGCCCCAATACGTGAACAACTCTAGACTTTACACCAACGCTACAACCAAACAAAGCGATGGTTCAGTTTCTCACAAATTGCGCATATTAGAGCAGTACATACCCTCCAGCTGGTTTTCTCTTTTGTATAGATTTATTCCAATATTTGAAATACGTCACCATAAATCTCCTCTCCGGTAAGTGCGATCTGTTTCGTCTTGACATTACCGATCTTCAGTTTCAACAATTCAAAAATGACGGCAACTGTTATTAACGATCATTACCTTCATCACTCTCATTTTCTCCCTCCTCAATGATTAAAAATACAGTTTCTGTACATCCAGAAATGCCGCATACTTTCGTACTCTGCTCTTGAAAACTTAACGCAAACATCGGAAGGTAAATGGTTTGTCATAGGACTGAGTCACAAAACTATACTCAGTTGTTTTCCTATGGATTTCATCTGTCTCTCATTTCTTGGATTAGAAGTTTTACGTCAGACCGTATTATCGCAAGCTTGTGCTGATAGGCTGGCTATCTCCGACCAACACCACCTTAACTCTTGCATGTCTCAAACTGCAATGATGTCCCTTTGAACATTTTCTTCTATTCTTTAATTACCTACTTGCTGTTACGTCTACAGCATACATACCTCAAGAGAAGATATCACATTTCATTAATTCACGTATCTCTACATAGATGCGTCATCCATTCTCAACCTAGAGGTTTTAAGCTAGATGTACCGTACTTTCCCGAAGACAGACATCGTAAAGGTTCTTTGAAAATCTTGCTGTTCAGTAATACAGGTTTAGTTGCTACACATTTTATGGTAACAGTCTTGTGCACAACAATCGCTAATCATCAGCAACATACACTAAAAATCCTCAAAGTCGTTATGAGTCAGAATTTCATTTGATTCGTAATGATTTCATTAATTCTTTATCAATGCCAACACTGCATTTCAATGATTGAGATTCTTCTTTCGAACCAGAACATAATTCAATCCTGCTCGTTTGCTTTCATGTAGAACGTACAAGCAAATATATGTCACATAAATCGGGGATGTCTTTATACATATACTTTAACCCACCCACACATACTCGCACACAACATCCACCAATAGAAACTAATTGATAATCTTCCAGCGTACTGCAGCCAGTATAGTCAAAAGATATACAGTTTCACTCCTCTACATCCGCAACTACTGCAGCAACAGCCGCTGTTCCTTTAAACTAGTTAACTATATACCCATCCCTCCAATTAAGGCCTGCTCGACAGTTTTGCCTCTTTTACTTTCCTCAACGCTTATGTTTTGCGTCTAAGATTTCCTCCTAAACACTTTGCCTGACTATTCTTGCCCAGAATATCCTTCATTTCTCTGGTGTTCCACCCTCCGCTTCATTATACATTCATCACATCAGCGTCATCATCAACCTGGTATAGTTCTGAGCACTGAAACTCACCATTGCCAACTCATAAAAGTAATGTTTTCGAGTTTTGACTCAAGGCCAGCAGTTTCAGGAAAGTGTTTAAGCCCATTACGCCCGAAAGGATGAAAGCTTTTGCATGTAATTTATAAATAAAGCAATGAGTTATTTTATAAAATCATTAGCATCGTAAATCCTGTGGGTTTACGTTATCCGAGAACTGACATCAGATATCGCAACTTCATTTAATCGGGTACTAACCTATTGGTTCACTGTAATCTGTAGTTTACAGTAGTATTATAGGAATAACTGCATGCGGATGTATGATGTTGCAGGAGCTCCTGAATGTATATATATATAAATGTATGTGTGTATGCGTGTTGTATTTACTTACTAGTGAACTGTTGTGCTGAGCCGTTGCTACCAGAAGTGTATTATCTATTTAGTTGATCGGTTCAGGTATCAGATGTTGATGTTATGTATTCGTGTGTTCTTCACTAGCGAGAGAGAATCACCCCCGAGGGAGATTTTCGTTCAAATGATGTAGTTTGTTTTGTTGTTTCTATCTGATCTCTTTTGTTTGACATGCTGCACATATTTCATTGTTTTTCGATGAATGGCATTTAGGAAACATCGTTGGAAAGCAATAGCAATCTGAATAGGTGTAAAATTTCAGTATTTGTGTGCGGTGGATGCGGTTTTATTTCTTACCGCTGGGTTAAAGTAGTCTATATAGGAATAAAACTGAATTTATGGTTGTCCATCGGTATATGTTTTAACTTCTGATATTAATTTTGCTTTTGTAAACATGGGTCTCTTGATAGATGAAAGATGAGAGTTTATTCATTCCAATAAGAATAATGCCAAGGAACTTGGACATCAGAATGTATAATGTTTCAAAAGAATGAAATATTCCAAAGGTATGTTATAGTATTTGAGATATTAAACAGAATCTGTATTTGAATAGAATACATATATGCAGTTATTGATTTTCAATATATGAAACCCAAACACTGGAGACGTTAGTTTGAAGGAAATATATTGTAAAACTGTGTGTTAAAACATTAAAATAATAAAAAAGGGGTTACTGATCTCATACACTAGAAGTGAACTAAAGGTAAATTGTGCACTAAATTTATTACCGCTATTTTGTTTAATCTTCTGTCTGTGTATCCTACTATTAGGGTCATCTTTGCTTTGTATTCTCTTGGAGGTTGTAAATTAAATAACAGTAATATAATGACGCCTATTCATTTGATTATAGATGCTTCACTTCTTCAGTTAAACTTTTGTTTAGTCAAAAGAATTCAGTAGTTGAGGAATACTGTCGAGGGCTGTAGAACACGTTCGAACCACGTGTACGATGTTGAATTCAGTGATGATTTCTGGGATTTGAAATAATTTTTATTCATTCAGATTTAACTTGTTCTTACCAAAAAGATAAACATTTCTCTGAGATTCATACACCTTTTGTAGAATTTTATCTCTAAGTTAGGAATTAATGAGTTATAAATAGTGAGCTATTACTATCAGGATATAATAGATTATTCCATTTAGACTGTGTTCACTCAAAGACCATCTCCGCCGCCACTACTACTACCAGCACCAGCACCACCACCGCCGCCGCTGCCGCCACCATCTTTAAGTACACCAGTGTCAATAACAACAACATCATCAACAACAACCGAAAGATTTCTACTTTGAGAAAGGTGAATTTCAGTTAGTTTTGATGCATATTTTGTTAGATAAACTATTTATATCTCAGTAAATAACCAAATTATTTAATTTACCCAGTAGATTCGCTGATTAGTATTCAAGAAAGTATTCAGTAGACAGTTAAGTATATAATTTAATTAATTTCACTTAATAAATTATCTTATGACCTGCAGTAAAACTATTTATCCAGACCCAGCCTTGACAAAATCGCAATCATTTAACTAGAAGAGTTGAATGCTTTCTACAGTAGTTATAACTCAACATTAACATAGAAACAGACGATATATTAACTCTTTAGCATTCAAATTATTCTGTCAAATGCAATGCTTGTTATATTCACAGTTTTGAATTCATCATACATTATCTGGTATCTTTGAAATTTTAATGATGTAATTGTTTATGTTTAGAATGAAATTGTAGGGTACGTGTGAAAAGTATGATCTAGGCAGTTTGAACATAAAAGTGGAAGAATATTTGGGCCTGATATGGCAGGTTTGAATACTAAAGGGTTAGTTAATATGATTAATTAATTAATTAATTAATATACTCGATATGTAAACTAATCATGTTCGTTCATTGTTTGGAGCCATTTCATAAACTTCAGTTGACTCACCTTAAAATTACAAATCTCCTAATAACTATATATAGGTGTATTGTTGAGCGCCTTTATAAATGTTTCTGATTTAGGCACAAGGCCAGCAGATTTGAGGTTAGTAGTTTAGTCGACACTACCAAGGTCAGTAATCGACTGGTACTTTATTTGATATAAGGATGAAAGGCAACTTAGACCTTGGCGTGGTTTACACTCAAAACATAATCAACCGGAAGAAATACTGCAAAATATTTTTCCCGATGCTGCAAATGTTTTACCAGCTCACCACATTGACCACATTGATAATAAAAAAGAAAACATAAGCCTCCCAGGAACCTCAGTTTGGTCACTCAGTCTGCTACAAACAGCCACCAAATTTCTTTTTATTCACAATCTACCATCTTAGAAAACCGATGCAATATTGTATAATAGGATTTTAAATACATGTTTCCCCACTCTCCAAATGGGACTTTTATGATTAATCAGAGAATAAACAACAGTGCAAACGAAAAGCTGCTAAATCGAACAAGCAAACCTTCATTCCTCCCTGCACATGGTTCATATCGTTTCTGCAATAACTACAACAAAGTATAACCTGCAAAAGTATACTAAGTAATGTAAATACTGTGTCTAGTGCTAGGGCTCATAAGCCCGGTTACTCAGTTTCCATGGCTATATATGAAATAAAGTACCAGTCGAGTACTGATCTCGGTGGTGTCGACTAAACTACACCACTCAAATTTGTTGCCCTTCTGCATAAATCAGATATATTTATAAAGGCGGTCAACAATACGCCTGTGTTGGAAGATTTGTAATTTTAGGGTAAGTCAACTCACTGAAGTGAATGGACCAAGACCACAGCATTTCCGCTGAACCAGTTGCCAGAGCATTATAGGGTTACTCCTTAATAGCTGAGTGGACTGAAGCAACGTGAAATGAAATATTTTGTTCAAGAACAC
This sequence comes from Octopus sinensis, assembly GCF_006345805.1. Lineage (NCBI taxonomy): Eukaryota > Metazoa > Mollusca > Cephalopoda > Octopoda > Octopodidae > Octopus > Octopus sinensis. Next base: position 63,084,616 of record NC_042997.1, read on the forward strand.
AAATCATTGGGTAGTCCTAGAATTGAAGCCAGGATCTTGTAAATGTGAGTACAACACCATGATCGTTTGGCCACGCGCCTTCACTAAAGTATGTTACATCTTAAATCTCCTTTTTCCGGGTATTGCCACTACGCTTGTTCCTACGAGTCTCTCATCCCTATAAGCTCTCAGTCAACTCATTATTTTTTGCGAAACCTACATTCATAAATGACTCTTTATCTGGCGATATATTCTCTACTCAAACAACACAAGAAAATAGGAATTGGTCACTGTTTCCATTCAAATGTGGCGAAAAAATCCATTTGAATTATTCTTTTATCCATTTACACGTTTCAGCCTAAATGCATTAGAGCCTTTATTCCAGTTTTTTCTCTTCTTTTTGTGTCGATCTCAACGCATGAGTTGGGAAAATAATGCATGGAAAAAATACCTCCTGACTTAACCATTACCGTTTCTAACGTTTAAAAGTGGTACCATTAATTATGGAAATGGCTCACGTTCAATTTGAATGTCGAAGTAAAATAAATTTTTGACTCCATTCTCGTCTTTAACATTTCAAATTAAAATTGCTTCCATTAACTTCATTCACACCAAGTGATGGTAGTCTACCAGATTTGAATATATTAATAGTATCCCGCCCCACTCTCATTTCAAGAGATATCACATTTTACTTTGCAACCCATTTTATTGATGTGACTAAATAATGGACAGGAAATTCGTTTGAGTCTATTTTGATCGATTGCAACCTTTTACATCGTGAGTACTCAACAGAAATTCTGCTGGGAATCAGTAAAATAAGTTTCTGATTTAGGCACAAGACCAACGATCTTAAGGTGAGCAGACTAACAACATCGAAAGAAGAATAGAAAAAGTTAACCTCCTGTAGGATTTGAACACAGAACGTAAAGAAATTGAACAAACGTTGGAAAGTATTTTTATCCAACGATCTAACGATTCTGCCAGATCACCGTCTGAGTGACAAGTAAAATATAGAATGCTTATTATATGTCATTTATGTTGTTGATGTCTTTACGATGGAATGAACGACACAGAATCCCGAACTCTTCTGGTGCATTGTCTAATTATTATTAATGCAAAGGATAAGGTTGTTGTTGTTGCTGTTGCTGACGATGAACATGTTCAGCTCTAGGTTAGTTCTGACTGAATAGATCTTTAATCAAAGACAATCCAATTAGGTCCACTCGTTCTATTTACTGAGATCTGGGACTACATTTTTCAATGTACATCCTCGTTATCCATGTCAAACAAACTAGCACTAGCACCAATACGACTGTCATCCCCACCAGCACCAGCACCAGCAGCACCAGCACCAGCAGCACCAGCAGCACCAACACCACCACCACCACCACCACCACCACCACCAACAACAACAACAACAACAACACTGCCACAACCACCAACGCCATCATCATCTTCATTATCTTAATCCTCGTCAACACAACCACCAGTCACATTGTATACACCTCAACCACCAAAACCACCACCACCACCACCACCACCACCACCACTGCCGCCGCCGTCGTCATCGTCATCATCATCATCATCACCATCATCATCATTACCACGACCACCACGACTGCTAACGCGATCAGACCACCACCACCACCACCACCACCACCACCACCACCACCACCACCACCACCACCACTATCATCATCATCATCATGACCACAACCACGACCATGACTACCTTCGATGATGGCGAGGACGACAACGACGACGACGACCACCACCACCCTCCTCCTCCTCCTCCTCCTCATTCTCATTACCGCATCATCATCATCATCATCATCTTCATCATAACCATCATCATCATCATCGTCGTCGTCCTCATCATTATGAGCTGCTACTGTAGCTGTACCAGTCACAGCAGCCGCGGTGGCAGCAGATTCAGTTTGACAGTCGCAAAATGAAAAGCGTCAATACCTGATCACATGAGGTGTTATATAACTAGAAGTGTTCGCTCTTTCACACCTTGAAAAGATTTCAAATATATAAACAACAACAACAACAACTACTACTACTACTACTACTACAAAACCACCAATTGTCCCTATTAGTTCAACAACCTTTTGCTCATTCTACAAGAAGGCGGAGGTGGGGTAGTTGATGTTGTTGGGATTATGGTGGTGGTGGTGTTGGCGGTGGTAGTGGTTAGATTTAATGACTTACTAGTAAAATATAATGAGTGTCAGTGAAATTCAAAATCTTGAATTGCTCTGTCCAAGGTTGCTTGTTAACACTACAACTACCACCACCCCACCACCACCACCACCACCACCACCACCACCACTATCTCTATTATTATTAACACCGCTACCACAAATTCAACTACGACCATTAGTTCCATCATCAATTACTACTAGCATCATCACCACCGCCACTACTCACCGACATCACCACCATCACCATCACGAGTCGTCACTACCACTACCCCTACTATTAATCAACTCACCCATCTCACCACCATCACCACCACCACTGCCACCAACACCACTTTTCTTAATCTCCATAACCATCGCCATCATCACTACCATCACCGACACCACCCACTAACATCGCCACCACTCAATACCCCACCAGAAACTGCCGCAACCACCACCACCACCACCACCACCACTACTACCACCCGAACACCACCCGACCACCCCCATCACCCCCACAGCCACCGCTATCAACAATACCTGCCATAACCACCATCGGCATCAGCACCATCAATAATCAGCACCACTACCATAGCTACCATCGCTACTATCCTCACTATCATCAACCACCAACATCACCGCCACTATCATTGCCATCACTATCACCAACACCATGACCACGACGACTAATAATACCACCCCACCACCACCATTTGTGCCCCCGGCATCAGCACCACCTCTGTCACATACCTTACCTTAGGGCTACCATCACCATCAAACTACATTCAACTAGGGAATGTCCAAACATTACACGACTGCTAAATATACCGAGACAAAAGGTGGTGGTGGGGTGCTCAACGTAGTCGCTCAACGAAGCTAAAAATAACAGCTAAATCCCCTTTGAATCATACCCTACCTATCAACCCTACCGTCTTACACAAAGATGGCTACGTTTGATAATTTTTTCTACTATAGACACAAGGTCTGAGATTTTTGGTGGAGGGGACTAGTTGATTACATCGCCCCCACCCTCCCCAGTGTATTACTGGTACTTAATTCATCGAACCCGCACCCCGAAACGATGAAAGGCAAAGTCGATCTCAGCTGAATTTGAACTCAGAACGTAACCTTAGTATACATAAGAAAAGTCCCGTAGGGATGACCTCAAAGGTGGGATGCGTTTCAATCATAGGTTTGTTCAGTTAGTATTCACCTAGAGCTAGACATCAGCATCAAGAAGAAGAACAAGAACAAAAACAAGAACAACAACAACAGTTACAAGACCAACAGGAGCTGCATTTGCACAACTACCACATTAACACATTACTTGCTAGATATAGTACCTAGATCGCCCTCAATTCACGAAGTGTCACTTGATGGACTAACAGATGGGGTGGTCATGTGAGGGACAACTTTGATCGCGGTCAGCTCAATTCTGAGAGGAGATCAACAACAGCAGCTGCACCAGTAACGAACCACCACCACCACCACCACCACTACCACTTCCACCATCACCACCGCCACCACAACAGCAACAACAATAACAACCGCCATCACCACCACCGCCATTAGAATCATCACCGCAATAACAAGAACAACTAGAACATCAGCCACCAGTAGCACTATCACCAACACAACCACCACCACCACCACCACAACAACAAAACAATTTTTATGTAGATTGTGGCAAAATGCAACTAGTAGACTTCTATATCGAATTTCCACCCCATCACGAACTCTACAGGATGGTCACATTAGTGTCATTACTATTGTGTGCCCTCACCACTTACGACTATTGTATCAGCCACTAGACTGCTATACATACACTTGCACACTATTAAAACCACTGAACTACCACCAAGGCAATAAATAGTACTCGTACTATCTCCGTCACACTACCACTAAATACTCAACAACTTAAGCTAGCTTGTCATCACGATGATATAGTCGTTTAGCTGTCAGCATCCTAGAAAAGCTACCACCACCACCACCACTTCAACACCACCACCACCACCACCACCACCACCACCACCACCACCATTGCCACCACCGCCACCATCACCTCCATCAACACAACCACTACCATAACAACAACAGCAAAAAATAATAGCTCCCACCACCACCACCACTGGTGCCACCGCTACCATTCGCTACTATCCCCACCACCGCGGCTACGGCTATCGCCACCCCACTGCCACCACCGCCGCCACCGCCACCATCGCCCGCACCGCCATTGCCACAGCCTTCGCCTCCGCCTCCGCTGCCGGCACCGCCACTACCACCACCACCGCCACTTCAGCAGCAACTATTCGAATGCTATAACTGCACTTACGCTGTCACTGTGACTACCACTGCAATACCATCACATGACTGTCACTATTAATCATACCACCCACAACCATCGTTACCATCACCACTAACACCTCCAACACCACCAACACCGTCACCACTGCCACCCTCAAACCACCACCACTACAATTACCACCACCACCACCACCACCACTATCAGCATCAGCCACCACCGCCACCACCTCAATAATACGATAATAAGGCTATAACTACGCTTATTCTACAACTGTTGCTACTACTCTACTGCTAATGTAATACAATCACATGAATGCTATACTATGATACGTCCGTCGCCGTCCCTGCCATCGTACTAATATTTTCTCCAAGCTACCATTTTCTTTGCTACCAACCCACTACCATCGTCCAAAACACTTTATATATTGCTACTGCCACCTACCACCGCCACTACTAAACGATACTAATATCCCTCCCACTAGAGCCGAAGGGAAATCCTTTCTGTGGTAGCAACAGATCTCATACTAGAAATAGTAACCAAATCTCTCTCAAAACCCACCTGACATTGTTTTTAAAAAGGTAGAAAAAATACTAAAAAGAGAAAGTAAGGAAAAGATACGTGTAGGCGTTCGAAAGTAGACTAAGCTCACAGTGGATAGTAAGATATATATATATATATATATATATATAAGAGATAGATAGATAGATAGATAGATAGATAGATAGATAAATAGATAGATAAACAAATAGATGAATAAATAGAGATATCTGAATTAGGCTCAAGGATAGTAATTATGGAAGAGTGGTTATTTGATTAAATAAAGTATAGTAGTTTATCGACCCCGAAAAGATGACAGGTAAAGTTTACCACTGAGGGAATTGAACTCAGAAAGTAAAGCAACGCAGCCAATAACCTCAAGGTGCTTTAACCAATTAATTGTCTTAATTCTTCCTAATTTTGGTACGAGGCCAGCACTCTTTAGGGTGGAGGGGAAGTGGGTGAGTCGATTATATCGACCTTCAGAGTCAACTAGTACTTATTTTATTGACCTCGACTGCAACTGTATTTGAACGCGAACTTAAAGAGCCGGAGTCACCGCCTTACTAATTCTTTCTACCATTAAAGCACATGGCTTTAAATTTTGTTGAGGGGGTGTAAGCAATTACATCGACCCCAGGGCTCAACTGATATTTTATTTCAACTACGAAAGGATGACTGGTAAATTCGAACTTGGAACGTAAAGCCCCGGAATAAATGCCGCTAAGCATTTTATCCGATGCAATAACAAGCCTGCCACTTTTTTAGCTATAATACTTGTTTTAAAATTCTGACACCAGGCCAGCAATTTCGAGGCGAGGGTTTAGTCTATTACATCGAATGCTCAACAGGTACTCATTTTATTGACAGTGAATGTGTAGAAGATGAAGTTACTGCAAATAAATGCTCCCTCACCTGCTACCCCTGTACTTTCTGGGTGAACCATCGATACTTCTCCTGCCTCCTCTGCACATTCTTATGCACCATACAACTCCTTCGGCTACCACTACATATTCCTGAGCACTGTACCAATTCTCCTATTACCTCTATACATTATTCTGTACTCTGCCACTTTCCCTGCTACCTCGACAAATTCTTCTGCACTATATCAATCTTGCCACACCTCTGCAAATTCCTCCGTACGATGCTACTTCTCCTGCCACTTCTGCACATTCTTCTGCTCTATACAAATTCTCCTGCTACCTCTGTGCATTATACCAACTCTCTTGCCACTTCTACAAATTATTCTGCATTATACCACTTCTCCTACCACCTCTGCAAATTCTTCGGTGCGATGCTACTTCTGCCACTTCTACAAATTTTCTGCTCTATATCAAGTCTCCTGCTACCACTACATATTCCTATGACTATACGACTATTCCTGCAATTTTTGCACATTCTTGTGTGCTATACCACTTCTACTACTATTGCACACACTTGTGCAATCACGCACATCTCTTCTTCGCCCGTCACAGTGCATTTTTGCTGCAGTTAACCATAACACTTCTGTCTCCAAAAAACATTCTTGTGCCGCTTACTCTGGTACCACTACCTAATATAGTGCAACGGTATCATACCATATCACCTGACAGAGCAGAATATTGTGATGCGGTTGTAGACTTCTCCTGCCACTGCTGTTCTTTCTAGTACGACAGTTCCCTTTCTACTGCCACCTCTACATATTCTAGTGCAACTACAGATTTCTCCTGCCACTACTGTGCATTTTAGTGCACCAATACTGCTTCTGTTATCATTCTGTCTTTTAGCTCAACCATACCGCCTCTTTCATCACTGTACTTTCTGATGCGACAGTATCACCAGCTGCCACCTCTGCACATTCTAATGCAACTACAGACTTCTTCTACTACTCTACATTCTGGTGCACCCGTAATACTACTTCTGTTATCATTCTGTCTTCTAGCGCAGCCATACCGCTTCTTCCATCACTGCACTTTCTGATGCAACGGTATCACTTCTACTATTCCCTCTGCACATTCTAGTGCAACTATAACACTTGCAGCTTTCACCTTGAGCATCCTGCTGCACTTTACTACTTACTCTGCCACCTGAGTATATTCAATCACTATATCATTTCTGTTACCGTAGCTTATCCTGACTCCAATCCAGCACTTCTGTTACCATTGCATACTGTAGTTCAATTACACCACTTCTCATGCTACCACCGTACCTCTTAGAACGGCCGTTCAACTTTTACACTACGATACTAGTACAATGTTTCTACTGCTACTGCTACCGTTATAGATTCTGGTACAACTTACCGTGCCACTTCACCCGCTACTACTGTGCATTCTTACGCAAATATACCACTTTTACCATTGCATTATATGATGCAAGCATGCAACTCCCCCTGCTAACCTCATTATGTGTAACTACAGCACCTCCCTAATTTAAACACTGCAACTTCTTCTGCAACTGTTGCACTTATCCATGTTACCGTAGCATTTTCATCTATCATGAACAGTGAGGGAGGTCCCGATGAGATTGTTGTTTTTATCGCTAGTCTGTTGCTGTTTTCGTTTAGTGCCAATACAGTCATTACCGAACAAACGTGCAAACAAAGACTTTTCAGGCGTGATCGTCCTGCCTTTTTCCAATGCGCAGAGGAACCAAGATCGCATTCTATAACGTATCATTTTTTAAGACCTAAGACCGGCAGGGTGTGATTTGAGAGAGATTTGATTACTATTACTAGTAAATGGAGCGACTGCATACGTACTCCCTAGTTGGATCCCTCGTCTATGGGGTCGCTCAATCTACTAGAAGAAGTAATGCAAACCTCCCTCAATCCATTCTGTGTTGTTTTATATAAAGAAGGGCGCATTTAACAAAGTAGAAAAAAGAAGAAAAAGTGGGATGAGCACACGTGGGATGCCTGTGATTCTACATGTACTCGATCAGGGCTGACTTGGGCCTAAACAACAACAGACTTCGTAGTTCAGCTTCTCTCCTCCTTCGACTGAAAGCGCAATATTTCTAACCAATGAAAGAGACGTTCCGAACTCATTTGAACTGCTAGAAATACCAACTAATTCTTTTAAAAAATGTTACCTACTGTCTTGAAAAAAAAAAGGATAATGTATCCCTAGACAAATCATTACACTCTATCGAGAGCCTACAAATGAAGCACCAGAGTCTGCTGATCTGCTAGAAATAGTAGCCAAATTTTCTTATGATCTCAACCTACAATCTCATGAAAAAAGCGAAAAAAAAAAAAAACCCGGAATAGTCACGGCTAAAGCATTTTCGATCGAAGTGGTATTGCTCATTCCAAGCTGGCTTAGGGACAACAACAACAACAACTACGAGCATACACTGTGACTTTCTTTTCTACTCCAGACACAAGGCCCGACATTTTTGGGGAAGAGGGGCTAGTCGATTAGATCAACCCCAGTACGCAACTGGTACTTAATTTATCGACTCCAAAAGGATAAAAGGCAAAATGTCGACCTCGGCGGAATTTGAACTCAGAACGTAAAGACAGACGAAATACCTATTTCTTTACTACCCACAAGAGGCTAAACATAGAGTGGGCAAACAAGTACAGACAACGGGGATTAAGTCGATTACATCGACCCCAGTGCGTAATTGGTACTTAATTTATCGACCCCCGAAAGGATGAAAGGCAAAGTCGACCTCGGCAACGTAACGGCAGACGAAACGGCAGACGAAATACCTATTTCTTTACTACCAACAAGGAGCTAAACACAGAGGGGACAAACAAGGACAGACAAACGGATTAAGTCGATTATATCGACCCCAGTGCGTAACTGGTACTTATTTAATCGACCCCGAAAGGATGAAAGGGTCGATTATAGGAATTTTACGCGGGTGGACCCTCCGAGTCATTCTTTTTTGTTTTAGAACATCCTATTATATTTTTAATATTGGTTTCAAATTTAGGTACAAGACCAGCAAGTTCAAGGGATGACGGTAAAATCGATTACTTATTTTATCGACGTCAAAAGGATAAAAGGCAAAGTCGAATTCGGCGGAATTTGAACTCAGAGCATAAAGGCAGACAAAACGCCAGTAAGCATTTTGTCCGGCGTGCAAACGATTCTGCCAGCTCTCCTATTAAATATCATTAGGAATTGCATTAAAACATGTTAAAATACATTGTGCATTTTATTGCACATAAATTTTAATAAAATCTTATATGGACCTCCAAGAGCCATACAGATCCTAATTAAAAGCATTCGCTCTAAACTGTAGAGGCAGGGAAGTGCCCGGTCACGGGCAAACTGCAGCCTGTGAGATTTTCTGAATGGCATGCCAAAGAAGAAAGTATCTTGAATTTTTTTAGTGGTGCGGTCCGGCTGATAACGAGCCCATTCGGCCCGCTTCTTGAGAAAATTTTGCGAATAAATTAACCACAGTACTTAGTCTTCTAAGCTTGGTACTTATTCTATCGGTCTCAATACGGAACAACTAAGTTACAGGACGTAAACACACCAACACTGGCTATCAAGCAGTGGCGGTGAGACAAACACGACGGGCTTCTTTCAGTTTCCCTCAACCAAATCCATTCACAAGACTTGGTAGGCCCGAATCTATAGTAGAAGACACTTTCCCAGGGTTCTACGCAGTGAGACTGAACCCGGAACAATATGGTTGGGAAGCAAACTTCTTACCACACAGCCACGCCTGCTGTCTTTACTCACACCCTTAATGATGGGTATCCACGATCAGAACCATCTTGGGCCTAGATAACAGCTACTGTAAAACTATAACATGAACTGCTGTTGTCATTAATCCTATACGTATAAAAACATCAAAATCCGCTGCTTCTGCTACTACTACTACTACTACTACTACTACTACTACTACTACTACTACTACTACTACTACTACTACTATGTCTACTACAACCGTCACTGCTACTGTTAAGACTACTATATCCTCTCTACTGGTATTGATACTACAATGACTGAACACTCACCACCACCACCACTTCAACCAACATTATCATCACTACCACCACCACTACCCGCCACCACTACTACTACTACTACTACTACAACACCATCTTTAGATATCACTTCCACCCCCATTGCAACTACTCTACTACTGCTGCGCCTGCTGCTCTTCCTCCTCTATCTACTACTACTACTACTACTACTACTACATCTACTGCTATTACAACTACCACTGTCACCACCAGGACTACAACCACTTCACCCACAACTACCACTACTAACAACTACATCCGCCACTGCTATTGCTGCCATTACAACCCATAAAACTATTACTGCTGCTGCTACTACTACTACTACTTCTACTACTACTACTACTGCTACTTCACACAATGTACTAGAAATAGCAGTCAAATCTCTTCTAAAACGGACCTTAAAGCATGAAATGAAGTTCACATAATATAGATCTCGACACTAGTTTTAAATAAATAAATATATATATAAATATATATATATAAATTAGTAATAGCAGTTGCAGTACCAGCGGCGGCAGCAGCAGTAGTGATAGTAGTAGTAGATATATATATATATATATATATATATATAATATTTATAAAACAGGATGGTCAGGCCGGAATGTCTTTGATCATGTTTTAGCTCATCTCTGGTTGATCAGGTGCCTCAGCAGCAACAACAGCAAAAACAAAAACAACAACAGCAACAACAACCACAACAACAACAGCAGCACCATTAACCACAAGTATTCCCAACAGGTTACTTTCTCATATTAACACTACAATTTCAAAAGAGTGTTACCTCTAAAGCTTCAATAAAAATCACATGATGTATGTATATCTGCAACTACTGCTATTGTCACGCTCATATTCTGTCGATGTTTCTCTACTTTTCCCCCCGCTACTATTTCACTTTTTGCTCTGACACCAGGTTTGATTCTACCTTCGTGTTTTTTTCCAAAGCATCAACTTTTTTTTTTCTACCACTCCACGTTTAGTGTCTTTCATCACTCCACATTCTGATTCTCCCACCACACTACAAAGCTTTTCAACTTATATCATAATACTTAACCGACACAGCTACTTCAGCTTCTGAAGTGCTGTGGAACTGATTTTGCTAGTAGTAGTGGTAGTAGTAGTAGTAGTAGTAGTAGTAGTAGTAGTAGTAATGATGATAATAATAATAATAATAATAATAATAATAGTGTTGATAGGGATTCTTTGGGGTTTGAATAACTCACCTCTGGAAACATAGGTGTTTCGTTCAACATCCTTAAACAACCCTTATTCAGGGACCGTTTGAGCGCGATGGGTTACTCGACCAGAAGAAAATTCTAACTGGGCCCCACCTGCAAGGTCATGTGCTATTTATCTTGATATGAAATCACCATGTCGCGCACATAAGGTTGTGATGTATGTGCCTAGTGTACCCTTATCAGACAGGTAGTCATGATGGGTATACTGGGCTTCATATATTTTACCCCAGTGTCACTTTGATGGCATGCACTGATCTCTCACGCAATAATAATAATAATAATAATAATATTTCTACTGACAGCACAAGGCCTCAAATTTTGGGGAAGGGAAGGACCCCGGCGCGTAATTAGTACTTATTTCATCGACCACGAAAGGATGAAAGACAAAGTTTACCTCGGCGGAATTTGAACTCAGAACGTAGCGGCAGACGAAATACCTATTACTTTACTACCCACAAGGGGCTAAACACAGAGGACAAACAAGGACAGACAAACAGATAAACTCGATTATATCGACCCCAGTGCGTAACTGGTACTTATTTAATCGACCCCGAAAGGATGAAAGGTAAAGTCGACATCGGCGGAATTTGAACTCAGAACGTAGCGGCAGACGAAATACCGCTAAGCATTTTGCCAGGCGTGCTAACGATTCTGCCTTAATAATAATAATAATAATAATAATAATAATAATAATAATAATAATAATAATAATAATAATAATAATAATGATGATGATGATATGCCCTGATGCAGTACCAGGCACTGGCTCTCATGGCTTCTGATCTTAACTGATTGGAAGTGTTATCATGTACATTGTTTTGTCTTGGTATAAAAGATGGGCTACAGCAAATATTCTGCTCAATACCACAGATTTGCTTGTCAGTTGTTTGACCTTAACCAGTTGAGCATGTCCCTTAGTGGCTGACGATATGTGCATCTCTGATCACGAGCAGAAGTAGTGGGGGAGCATCATAGCCATGTGTTGAGAGGGATTCTTTGGGGTTTGAATAGTTCACCTCTGGAAACATGGGTGGTTCTTTCAACATCCTTAAACAACCCTTATTCAGGGACCGTTTGAGCGGGATGGGCTACTCAACCCGAAGAAAATTCTAACTGGGCCCCACCTGCAAGGTCATGTGCTGTTTATCTTGATATGAGATCACCATGTCGCGCACATATGGTTGTGATGTATGTGCCTAGTGTACCCTTATCAGACAGGTAGTCATGATGGGTATACTGGGCTTCATATATTTTACCCCAGTGTCACTTTGATGGCATGCACTGCTCTCTCACGCAATAATAATAATAATAATAATAATATTTCTACTGGCAGCACAAGGCCTCAAATTTTGGGGAAGGGAACGACCCCGGCGCGTAATTGGTACTTATTTCATCGACCACGAAAGGATGAAAGACAAAGTTTACCTCGGCGGAATTTGAACTCAGAACGTAGCGGCAGACAAAATACCTATTACTTTACTACCCACAAGGGGCTAAACACAGAGGACAAACAAGGACAGACAAACAGATAAACTCGATTATATCGACCCCAGTGCGTAACTGGTACTTATTTAATCGACCCCGAAAGGATGAAAGGTAAAGTCGACATCGGCGGAATTTGAACTCAGAACGTAGCGGCAGACGAAATACCGCTAAGCATTTTGCCAGGCGTGCTAACGATTCTGCCTTAATAATAATAATAATAATAATAATAATAATATAATAATAATATAATAATAATAATAATGATGATGATGATATGCCCTGATGCAGTACCAGGCAGTGGCTCTCATGGCTTCTGATCTTAACTGATTGGAAGTGTTATCATGTACATTGTTTTGTCTTGGTATAAAAGATGGGCTACAGCAAATATTCTGCTCAATACCACAGATTTGCTTGTCAGTTGTTTGACCTTAACCAGTTGAGCATGTCCCTTAGTGGCTGACGATATGTGCATCTCTGATCACGAGCAGAAGTAGTGGGGGAGCATCATAGCCATGTGTTGAGAGGGATTCTTTGGGGTTTGAATAGTTCACCTCTGGAAACATGGGTGGTTCTTTCAACATCCTTAAACAACCCTTATTCAGGGACCGTTTGAGCGGGATGGGCTACTCAACCTGAAGAAAATCCTAACTGGGCCCCACCTGCAAGGTCATGTGCTGTTTATCTTGATATGAGATCACCATGTCGCGCACATATGGTTGTGATGCATGTGCCTGGTGTAACTTTATCAGACGGGTAGTCATGATGGGTATATTGGGCTTCGTATATTTTACCCCAGTGTCACTTTGATGGCATGAACTGCTCTCTCACTTAATAATAATAATAATAATAATATTAATAATAATAATAATTCTTTCTCTATTGGCCACCAGGGTCGAACACAAAACATAGAGGACGATACACAGACGGGGGACAGTGAGACTAAACATGTAAACATCCAGCAAACTCAACGATCAACAAAGAGATTAAATCAACAATAGGCTTCCCCAATAGGGGAAGTTTCACCGTAAGGTGACCAAAAAGACCTCATGCACTTTAGACACCTTAACGCCAAAGGCTCCTCAGGAAGGCACCCTTTCATCTCCCTTCCATCCGGCATAGAGGCGCACACTTAGAGTAGGCCCATTCACGCAGGCCATTCTTGCCACATTCAGCCACCTTTCAACGAACTTACTGGGTGACAGTACCTCCTTCTCCCGCCTCATTTTGCTTTGCGGGTGGAACCTGAAAAATTCAGAGGTCTTGACCAAAGAGGAAGGTACCCGTCTTTAACCTTTTCAATTGTGTCCACCTCACGACGTCTTTTGCCATATCTACCAGACAGAGAAAAATTGCCCTCCCTTCCCGGCCAAAGGAAGGAGGCGGAGCGATCTTCACAATGGACTCGGATGATAGCCGGATCCGTCCTACACGTGATAATAACTGTTCAACAAAGCTCTACAAGTCAGTAATGTGCGGACACTGTAGGAGAGCATGCAGAACAATTTCATCGCTCCGCGTCCATCTCGGACAGGCCCGATTGACTGCACACCCGTGCCTGTAGAACTTGTCACGTACCTGCAGCATCTCCCGGTAGCACTGCCAGGCCAGGTATTTCTGGAAGTTATCTATTGTTCCCGGCCCGAAATTCTTTGAAGAGACAGAGAGTTGATCTCCCTCGACACCCAGGACCTCTCCGAGTATATCGTTGCTGTTGCCCTTCACTAATCCACTATACAACTCCAAGGTGGAACTTCCACTGACTCTATTGTCCGACTGGCTGAAGGCTGTGAGCGCTGGGAGACACTCCTGACTAGGTCTACGCCTGATTCACGACTGTAGCTCTATCAAGGAAACGAGCTGCATTCAACAAACGACGACCGCACATGCTCACCGTTAAGGTATCGTTGGAAATTTCGCAGTCTCAGCGCATGTCTGCGCATCCTCAATCACGGTATACCCAATCCTCCACGGAACGGGTGATGACAGCGAATGGATCGTCTGACAAGCGGTACTGTTCCCTCCACAGGAAGCGGAAGAGCAAACGCATCAGCTCCTTCAGCCAGAAAGCGGGCAAGGGACGACAGTCAGGCGGTAGCACATGACGGATGCGATGTACGCATTCGCCACCACCACCCTACCTTTCAGGGACAGCTTCCTCCCGACCCATTTCTGGGTGAGACTGGCGACCCTCTTTGTTACCTAGTCCGAGTTCTTGTCCACTTGGAAATCTGGACCGAACCAGACACCGAGCAACTTAACAGGTCCTTCTGTCCAGCGCCACACAATGCTATCGGTTGGAACGGGCCTACCTCTCAAGTTTCCGGGCTGCAAGCCCTCTGACTTCTCCTAGTTGATCTTGCTCCGGTCACCGCTTCGTACTCCCTTAGAGTAGTGCCGACCATCTCAATTTCCGAGATGTCAAACAATATCACGGTGACGTCGTCCGTATACGTCGACACGAACCTTCCGCATCCCAGTTTACGTGGGATGTCACTTGGAACCTCAAGCTTCCGCAGTAATGGCTCGAATTCTAGTACGAATTGACGGACCGAACGTGCAATACTAAACAATTCCTAGAGGTGGCCCTTTACTTTGACCACCGAACAGATGTCGCTGTACATTGCAGCAATCCAGTCTCTGAAAACGGAGGACAACCTCTAAGTACAGATGGTCGACCCTATCAAAAGCTTTCGATTGATCCAAATGGACCAGGGCCCTATCCATGCCAGGTTCTTTACCACTCCTCTCTATGATGTATCGCGTGAGGTATAAGTTGTTGTGTATAGTTCTGCTGGGGATAGCGCAAGTCTGCGCAACATCCGTCAGTCTGTCAACGACAAGCGGCAGTCTCTTTGCTAACACCTTCAATAATAATAATAACAACAATATTCCTTTCTACTATAGGATCAAGGCCTGCAATTTTGGGGGAGGGAGATGATCGATTTCAATGACTCATGTACATGATTGGTACTTAATTTATCAAGGCCAAGAGGATGAAAAGGGAAGTTGACCTCAGCGCAATTTGAGCTCAGAACGTAAGAAACGGGAAGACATGCAGTTAAACATTTTCTCCGACGCGCTAACACCTTTGCTGGTTCGCCGCCATTGTTTCAAAGTCTGGCGCAAGGCCAACATTGCTTTTTGTTTGTCGATTACTTTGATACAGGTACTTGACTGTTACTTTATTTTATCGACCCTGAAAAGATCACATGCTAAATTGACCCCGACAGTATTTAAACTCAGAACTTGAGGACGGATGAAAGCCGCTAAGCATTCTGTCCGGCGTGCTAGAAATTTTGCCAGCTTACTGTCTTAATAATTCTTTTTGGCTATAAGCAGAAGGCCTGAAATTTTGGGGTAGGGGACTAGACAATTATATCGAGCCCAGTTCAAGACTGGTATTTTATTATATTAACCTCAACCGGATGAAAGGCAAAGACGACCTCACCAACGTTTGAACTCAGAACGCAAGGACGAACGAAATACTGGTAAACGTTTTACCGGAGTGCTAACAATTCTGCCAGCCCGCTGCCTTAATAATAATGATAATAATAATAATAATAATAATAATAATAATAATAATAATAATAATAATAATATAATAATAATAATAATAATTTGCCCTCATACAGTACCAGGCAGTGGCTCTCATGGCTTCTGATCTTAACAGATTGGAAGTGTTATCATGTACATTGTTATGTCTTGGTATAAAAGATGGGCTACAGCAAATATTCTGCTCAATACCACAGATTTGCTTGTCAGTTGTTTGACCATAACCAGTTGAGCATGTCCCTTAGTGGCTGGCGATATGTGCATCTCTGATCACGAGCAGAAGTAGTGGGGGAGCATCATAGCCATGTGTTGAGAGGGATTCTTTGGGGTTTGAATAATTCACCTTTGGAAACATGGGTGGTTCTTTCAACATCCTTAAACAACCCTTATTCAGGGACCTTTTGAGCGGGATGGGCTACTCAACCTGAAGAAATTTCTAACTGAGCCCCACCTGCAAGGTCATGTGCTGTTTATCTTGATATGAGATCACCATGTCGCGCGCATATGGTTGTGATGAATGTGCTTGGTGTACCCTTATCAGACGGGTAGTCATGATGGGTATATTGGGCTTCGTATATTTTACCCCAGTGTCACTTTGATGGCATGAACTGCTCTCTCACTCAATAATAATAATGATTTCAAATTTTGCCACAAGGGCAGCCATTTTGGGGTGAGGGGATAAATCGATTACATCAACCCCAGTACTCAACTGGTACTTATTTTATCGACCATTAAAGGATGAAGGGCTAAGTCTACCTCGGCGGAATTTGAACTCAGAACGTGAAAACGGAAGAAATACCCCTAAGCATTTCGCCCGGTGTGCTAACGATTCTACCAGCTTCTGGGGTTAGGGGATAAATCGCTTCTACTAAAGGCTCAAAATATGACATTTTGGGGAAGGTGACTAGTCATTTATATCGGCCCCAGTGCTTTACTGTTACTTAATGTATCGAGCCCGAAAGGATGAAAAGCAAAGTCAACCTCGGTGGTATTTGAACTCAGAACGTAGTGACAGACGGAACAACGCTAAGCATTTCGCCCGGCGTGCTAACGGTTCTCTCAGCTGATCGCCTTATATAATAATAATAATAATAATAATAATAATAATAATAATAATAATAATAATAATAATAATAAAAATAATGAGGATGATGATAATAATAATAATGCTTTCCATTATAGGCACAAGGCCTGGAATTTTGGGGGAGGGGGCCAATCGATTAGATCGATCCCAGTACGCAACTGGTACTTAATTTATCGACCCCCAAAGTGTGATAGTCAATATCAACCTCGGCGGAATTTGAAATCAGAAAGTAGCAGCAGACGAAATGCCTATTTTTTTACTACCCACAAGGGGCTAAACAGAGGGGACAAACAAAGACAGACAAACGGATTAAGTTGATTATATCAACCCCAGTGCGTAACTGGTACTTATTTAATCGACCCCGAAAGGGTGAAAGGCAAAGTCTACCTCGGCGGAATTTGAACTCAGAATGTAACGGCAGACGAAATGCCGCCAAGCATTTCACTGGCGTGCTAACGATTCTCTCAGCTTACTGCTTTATATAATAATAATAATAATAATAATAATAATATAATAATAATAATAATATAATAATAATAACAACAACAACAACAATAATAATAATGATAATAATAATAATAATAATAATAATAATGATGATGATGATGATGATGATGATGGTCGCTTTTAGCATTGGTTTTGAAGAACAATTTTCACTGGGAAAGAGAATTGTCGCTTATATTGCTTTTAGCATCTGACTTCTTAATATTTATCGAGCCCGGAAACAAAGTTGGCCGTGCGAAGAATTGAACTCGGAACATGAAAAAAAAAACCCAATAATAATAATAATAAAAGATAAAAGTCGGAACAAATACCGCAAGGCACTGTGTTTGAAGCTCTAACGCTTCTGCCAATAGCTGTAGTTGTAGTAGTGTTGTTGGTAGGAGGTTATCGGAGGAGGTTGTTAAAATATAATTTATTCGCTACTGCAACTAATGTAAGCCGCTGTATATACATGAAATTAGAGAGAGAAGGTAATGCTAGCTTGTAGGCGGAGCATTAACTTACCTGTAGATTGCATGATAGTAGTGCATAGTGATTATTATAATGGTAATGGTGGTGGTGGTGGTGGTTATAGCGTTTGTTGTAGTGGTAGTGATAGTTCTGGTGACAGTGGTAGTCATGTGGTGGTAGTTGTGGCGGTGACTATTACTGTAAAGATTGTGGTGGTGGTTTATGTGGTCGCCTCGATATTGATAGATTTGGTGGCAGTGGCGGTGGTAGTTTTGATGCCAGTTCAGATACATTGGCAGTTGTATGGTTAATGTTGTTGGAAACGGTAGAATGATAGATCAAATTCCTTGCAATATTTGTTTACGTCTCTTAACATTTCGTGTTCAAATCCAGGCAGGGTTACATTTAGCTCTTATATTTTCTGGGCCGATCGGGGTATCACACATCAAATACTGGTTCGATCTAATCGACTGTTGCCCTTCACCAAAGGTCTGGTTTTGTACTTTAGTGTGCCGGGAAAATACTTTGAGGTATTTTTTCTATCTCTTTATGCTCTGGGTTCGAATATTGTCGAAGTTAACTTTGTCTTATAAATTCTGGGGCCGATTAAATAAGGTGCTAGTGAAATATTGGGGCTGATATAATCGAGTAAAACATGTTCCAGAATTCTAGATCTTGTACCTGTGTTAGAAACAAAAATTATTATTGATTTAAAATTCTAGTACAAGGCCAGAATTTCGGGAAAGGGGATAAATCGATTTATCGACCCCAGTGTTCAACTACTGCATATCTTATCGAGCCTGAAAGGATGGAAAGTAAAGTCGACCTCGGCGGAATTTGAACTCAGAACGTAGCGGCAGACAAAAATACCTATTTCTTTACTACCCACATGGGGCTAAACACAGAGGGTTACAAACAAGGACAGACAAACAGATTAAGTCGATTATATCGACCACCAGTGCGTAACTAGTATGAAAGGCAAAGTCAACATTGGCGGAATTTGAACTCTGAACGTAGCGGCAGACGAAATACCGGTAAGCACTTTGCCCGGCATGCCAACGATTCTTTTCTACTCTAGTCACAAGGCCCGAAATTTTGGGGGAGATGGCCAGTCGATTAAATCGACCCAAGTACGCAACTGTGGTACTTAATTTATCGACCCCGAAACGATGAAAGGCAAAGTCGACTTCGGTATAATTTGAATTTGAATTACGGACATATTAGCCCGTAATTGATATACAATAACATGTGCTTGGTCAAGTGACGTCTGTATGAACAGCCAGGTCCAATTGACCCAATTATCTCGGAGATCTAACCCATTGTAGGTGAGGTAAGAAGGTAAATCAAAGAAATGACGCAGAACAGATGATCCACTTGCATATGTGTGGTCCTTAAAGATACTAAAAAAATAAGATATTTCAGCTTGTAAGTGAGAAACATATATATAAATAAAAATGAATATTTAGATATTTATGAAACATCGCTGTTTCCAGGAAAATAGAAATTCCTACAAGGACCTTTAAACTTTTGTTACGATATTTTTAACTGAAATGAACCCTCACAACTACATGGTTCCGGGTTCCGTTCTACTGTGTGACACCTTCGGTAAGTGTCTTCATCTATAGCGCCGGGCCGACGAAAGCCTTGTGAGTGGATTTGATAGACGGAAACGAAAAGAAGCCCGTCGTATATATATTTATATATATATATATACATATTTATGCGTGTGTATCTTTGTGTCTGTGTTTGTCCCCTCACCATTGCTTGACATTCGATGGTGGTGTGTTTATGCGTTCGTAACTTAGCGGTTTGGCAAAAGAGAACGATAAAATAAGTACTAGGCTGACAAAGAATAAGGTCTAGGGTCGATTTCTTCGGCTAAAACCTTTTAAGGTGGTGCTCCAGCATAGACGTAGTCAAAGGATTTGAACAAGTAAAAGAAATTAAAAAAATAAAAGAATAATGGTAAATTAAAACTGGTTTCGTAAAATAACTGCTGCTTCTGCGTTTTTTTATATATTTTTTTATCTATATGGAAGTAGTGCTTTGCTCACAACTTAACAGACGTTTCTTTCAAAAATTCCTAAGGGAATTTTTCTCTGAAACTAATCTAATAATAGATAGGGAGGGTAAAGTCTGAAATATTAAGTTTAAATGTCACCATATAGAATGCGCTATTAGCCAATTCTATAATGTATTACACAATATAATTTACTAAATGTCCATAAATATATTTAATGTAAAATTTCCTATTTTTCTTTAGTTTCTCTCTCTTTTTATATTTTTAGTTTATATTATCTGAAATGGTTCTTCCTCGTTGTCATTAAATGAAACACTTATGTTGGGAGAAAAAAATTACAAGCCAATAGTTTTGACGTATGATGATGACAGATTCGGTTCAGCTCTTGAATGTTTGGATTCAGAAATATAAGTTTTATTAAGTAGATTGCTAGTATGCTTGTATGTGATCAAGACTTGTAATAAAATGTTTCTCCTACCTGGTGAGTCCTATCGTTATACATTGTGTTTAGAACCTCGACGTCCATACAATCACTCGCTGTAGATTACTTCTATGCTCAATGCATGCCCAAACAGTTGCCCGAAGATGACAACACCCATATCAATATATCCTAGTGTCTTTGAGACCTATGCACTCTCACACCAGCCAATCGGAAAACATGTGATGACCCAGCTCTAGCTGTCACCTTATTTTGAACATAAAAGCCAGGCACATGACTCCATATTCCATTCTCCGTTCAATAAAGACAAGGATCTTCACCAGCTCCTCGTTTGGGTGTGTATGGAAGCTCTTACTACTATTATTTTAAACAGAGATATGTTACATGTCACCTCTCTGTAAGAAGACGCTGTTTTAATAACTTGCTTCATCTACTCATTGTTTTCTTTGAGCTGGTTCAAACCAAATCACTGTTTTTATGCCGCAGTGTAAGTAAATTATGGAAAATTGTTAGTCCTCGCACGACCAAGGATTTATGATCTATGGAGGAGACGAATTAAAGGGAAAAAGTCATATACAAAGAGTGATCACACCTCACTATTCAAGAATCTCTGAAGTTTCAGTGGTTCCAGTGCACTTTCTTAGCTATAACAGTGTGTTGACATCATATGGATAACTTTCCTTCCAAAAGAAGAGAAACAGCAGATGCTCTAATCTAGTCGGGTAAGGCAGTACATTTAGAAAATATATAACAGAGGATGATGTACAATTTTGCCAGCTAAGCCAAGTATTTCAGTGAAAGCTTCCTGTCTCTCATTTCTTTGTGAATCTGCTTATCCTGCTTATAATCTAACCCTGTGGTTTTGACCGGATCATTTCGCAGGCTACTTGATAAGTCCATCGGTCAAGCGACACGTAACGCTATTTGACGGCATGGACTTGTATCTCCAAACGGTGAGCTGCAAGTCTACTGATTTGAGCGGCTTAATTTTTCATTCTAACTCTTTCGAACGACGCCTTCCATCTCAATATCTATGGTGTCCAATACAATTACAGAGAGTTCGTCTACATACAGTTATCCGGCGTTCAAATTCGAATGAGATGCTGTTCAGCATTTCTAGAGTGGCATCTACAAATAGGATGACTGGTACAATTTGATAGACCTAGTGTGTGGTTCGCAACGGTTCTCAGAAATGACTATTTAATTCAATCACTTTCTCAGGAGAGGTCACTATGTATTGAACCGATTCAGCTTCTGAAAACGTATCTGAAACACGTTGAGATTAGATGAAAAGTAATGATGTTTAGTCATACCGGAAACTTTTGCATGATCTATGTTGAGTGCATCACAACAATTTTCAAGTATCCAACTCACTTTCTTTTCAATCTGTTGAAACTGGAGGCATATCTGTCTGAAATCATACATATCTGCACTTTTCCTACGACCACACTACAGGTGGCATGCGCTAACTTCATTTTTAGCAACTTGTCAAAAATCTTGAATGCTGCATCCGGCAAGGTTACGAGCCTTGAAATTATCAACGACTACCCCCTTGTTTAGGTCCTTCTGCTATATCACTGTCACAATTGGGAAATCTCACTTCCTGCTACTAAAAGATTGATGAATAATCTAATAGGTATGCGTAAATCTTGAGTATCTAAAACATGAGATCTTCAATCCTTCGCAAAAATAATTTCCATCAATCGTATACCATCAACTGTTAATGGTTTTCCGAAATCGTTCATCGAGAACCACAGTAGATTTGTTGAAGTAGATAGTACAATCCATTACTGTTGCCATTAATCACTGCTTCGAATCATTGAGTTATGCGTCATTGAAACGACACATATCCGGATAGTCAATGGCCGTATTGCAGTTTCGTTACTACGCTATGTCTCTATCAGTCTAGCCCAACGAATGGCTTTCATTCTGCCATTTAAGAAGTTATCTTTTTGAGATATCTCACGATATCGCCCCCAATTGTCTGACGTTCTACGAAGTCTTCAACAGTGTACTGTCTTAGTTATTTTTGGTGGCAGCGAGCCCTCATAAAATTCTCTTCTTTGTATTTAATTCTGTATTTATTCTATTAACAACATTGAAGAAGTAGATGGGATTTGGATTTTGTGTGTTTGGATAAAGATTGTTTTCCAGAAATTCTTAGGTTTCAGATTTCCGGGAAATTTGGCTAAACTTACAATCGGGAATTCATGGGATTTTATTCTTTTACTCGGGAATTTACATTAAGTTGCAAGATTATCTTAAGGTGTTCAGGCAGTTCCACAAACAGTCTTTTAAGCCATCTAAAGATCGTTATCGAAGGTATTTTCTTAGAGCCCAGTTTAAATAGAATAGTCATATGTTCACCGAAAATAAACGAATTTTATGGAGAAATGGATCGAAATTTTAAAAACTATTTATGGATTTCTTTGAAGGCTGTAATTAAAAAGTGCTCTATTAGAAAGGCAATCAAGTTTAACCAAAGAATGGTGCTCATTCAACGTAAATGATTCGACGTCAATATAATTAGACATAAATAAAACTGTATTTGACGAAACAGTTAAAAGAACTCACATTTTGCCTATTTGCAGATACTTGAATGTAAATGTGCATCTATCCGGTAAATTCTGGAATTTATGAGCGATTATATTTTATCTAAGTTCACCAACTGGAAAGAAAATTGCTTAACTTTTAAGAAACAATACTTCCTGAACTCAACTCTGATTTAGAGAAAAAATATAGAGGTAGTGGAAAGAGCTGGTGCGAGTGTAATGGTTTGATTTAGTCAGGACATTAGTTGCAAGCCTCAGTTGTGTCACTCAATAGTATCTCATTTGAATGCTTTTGATATTGTTTACAAGAAAAGAGAATCAAATAGCGAAGATAGATTAAATAATCATCATTGCAAAAGATGATGAGGAGTTTGATAATAGAGGAATATCATAATCAGAATACTGCTTCAGCAGTTACGAATGTAGAAATAATCAGGCAACAACTGACTTAGTTGCAGAAGACCTTTCACAGATGAAAATTAAAGTGTGAAGAATTGTCAGTTCACTTCGTATATCTCCAACATTATCAACAACAAAAAAATAAATTGTGTAGAAATATGTTTAAAAGGAACACGATCATGAAATAGATGTAACCAATGATAGCCAAGCATGGCGGAATAGTTTAATTGCAATAGTAAAACGAAATTTTTTCCTTAAAAGCAGTAAATAAAAATTATTGTTGATGTAAAACAATCTCTAGGTTTTTCAGGTAATGGAGTGAATCTTGTTCACGCTGTTATGTCAGCATTCGAACCAATCAAAACTCAAGATGAAAGACAAAAGACCTTTGTTCACGAATTGTGATTGAACCTTGAATGAAAACAATGAAAACAAGATATGATTCATGAAACAATATTATCAATTTGACTGAAATAAATTTTAGTTGTCAGAAAAAGTTTCCTTTTGCCATTTTCGTAAACTGCAAGAATTTTCTTCACGGGTATTCATAATTATTTAAAGGGGTACATTATTTTGTTCCTTATTCTTTCAATTTTCCAGAAATCTAAACAATTAAATAAGAGAAATAAAAAGTAAAGAGAAGTGATAAAAAATTTTCGGACACGGAATTTTTTGTTTTATACCCCAGATTTCCCGGGAATGATGAGATCCGAGAAACTGAGATCCTTAGTTTGTGATCTTAGTTTTTTTGCTGTTATTTGTTGATGTAGTCGTTGCTGTTTTTGCTGACTTTTTAGTACTTTTACTGTGGCTGCTTCTAATTTTGTGTTTCTTGCATTTTGCTGTACAAGCGGAAATAGCCATTCTTAACAATCACC